>NC_053127.1:13101275-13226275 GCF_010015445.1 Perca fluviatilis | reverse complement strand
CAACTAAATGAAACTCAAACCCCATCCTCCTCCTCCGCCTCTCTCCACCCCGTGCCCGTGGCTCTGCCCAGACCAGCTGGAGCCTCCACAGCCGCATGAAGCAGCCCGACACACATGGCTGTGATCACACACACGCACACACACACACACACACACACACACATACACACACACACACACAGGAGCAGAAGTCTAATCCTCCCTCATATGATACTCATCTGCTGAGGGAATGAAGCAGCCTTCATACACTACATTCATAGTATGTATATATATATATATATATATATATATATATATATATATATATATATATACACACACAATATACCAACAGACCTCTAATACTGTGCTTACAAACATATACTGAAACCACACACACATTTACTACACAGAAGAAATTTACAGTACATAAACTTATCCTCACATACACTCATTGTAGTATAAGCTGTCTTCACTTCCTTCTTCCTCTCTGACACACTAACATACATTGAACATACCCACACACACACACACACACACACACACACACACACACACACACACACACACACACACACACACACACACACACACACACACGCGCAGCAGTTTAACACAGTGTGCATTGTTCAGAAACGAGACCATATGAGCCAGGGACAAAAAACATGTTTTATCCTGTCTTTCTTCTTAACCTGTTGCAGTTAATTGGTTCATTTAACTTGTATGCATAGTTAGCATCTTGTCAATGGCATTCTTGGTGTTTTTTTATGTACATGTACAATTTAGCCATCAAGTTACTTCTGATGCTTTGGTTTTAAAACTGTAACAAGTGAGACCAAGAGTGAGATATTCCGTACAGACGGGTGACAAATTTAACAACAAATGCAAATGTCTCTACACAGGGCACAATGGCCCACTGAAATTGAGAAACATCTTATGAATAAAATAGCTACGTATGAACACTGCTGTTTACTCATCAAGTAATTACCCAGCCATCCTACAGTACAGAGCTATTTACCAGCCATACCAGGTAACTGTATATCAGACAACTTTGGAATCACCAAAATGCACATTTGTCCTTTGTTGGTGGAGCCTCAGATAATACGTCTTGGTCTGGTCTATTCACTGAATGTACAGAGTCAAAACCTTTTAGCAACCCTCCATTCAACTCCTGTTTAGACAGCAAACAGGCCAACCCCAAAAATGTTATTCAAAAAAAGTAATACTGTGAACATATCACTAAATAATGTGTTAAAGAACAACACAGGCTATGAATGTCTGTGTTTGGCTAATCCAGGATACCAATACCTAAGAAACTTCACCATAATGTAACTATCCCATAAAACCAATTACTGCAGCATTACCAGAGATATTGAACCTTGTTTTTAGGAACCTGAGTATAAACGACTTGAGAAATCTTAACCGGTTTGCAAATATATATATATATATATATATATATATATATATATATATATATATATATATATATATATATATATATATATATATATATATATATAATCTTATACACAACACATTTCCCATAATCCCCGTAAATCTTTTCATAAATATTCCTCATGTCCCGTTTTCAGTTTTTTTTCTTTGCACTTTGGCATCTTGGAAGGTTTTAGCCAGTGCCCTGCTTCATTCTGTAAAGCAGATTTCCCATAAGGCTTGTCGATGCCAAGCGTGTCAGCGACTGTGTCATTAGTGATGTTAAAATGACCATGTTTGCCATCAAAGAAAAGCGCAGGAGGAGGAAAATGAGTCCCAGGTGAATGGGTCGCAGCTAACTGCCAGAGGTGTGTTTGCTGTGATTTCTTCAGTCTTTGGAAGCTCATAGGTTTCGGCAATGTGTCCATGTGTTAATGACATTTTTAAGCCAGAAAAGGGAGAGGGAGGAATTCCCTCTTCAACAGGTTTCCTCAAAAGGAGCTCAGCTATGCGTCAAATTGATTTCCTACCTTTGTTTTGCCCTGTTTTGTAGAGTACGGAAAGACTCCCATGCCCACATTTTGTGGCCATGGGAACCTTTTCTGTTGGTCTACAGAGAGAAAACTCTGGCTTTCAATAGATGCAAAACTCACGCACAAACACAGAAGGACACACCACGAGAGCGTATTTTTCTATGATGGAAAGAGAAGAAAGACATGGACAAAATATTGATCGCGTGTCCAATCATTTGCGTCAGGATTTCAGAGTTGTTGAAAATGAGAAGTGAGGAAGAAGAGGTGGCCTTGAAAAAACAAGGAGGGGTGATGTCTTGGAAAGAGGAAGGGAGGGGTTGAGGGAGGAGAAAGGGAAGCTGATGGAGGCTAAAAGGAAGACAGAAAAAAATGTAATCAAGGTGCTTTTTAATGACAAACTTAGACACAAAGCTGTTGTCACTGACTACCAAAACTTAATATGTTTGGTTTCAGGAAGTAATGGAGCTCATAAAGCATTTTAATCAGTGTGTGTGTGTGTGTGTGTGAGAAGCTGTTGTGGTGAATCGGCTTGTGTGAGCATTTTTCAGGGCCAAAAAAAAAAAAGAACTAGAGCAACTGTGATGTGCACTGCACTTTGGTCGGTGTGTGTATGAGCATGTGTGGGCGTGCGTGACGGCGTAGGTGTTGCACATGGTACAGGACATGTATGTGGGAAACACTGTATGCACACCAAGGGCAGATGAAAGGGAAGAGGTGGGTGGGCAGGAAGTGTAGAACGAAACACATCATCTGATTTATCAGATGGGTACAGATTGGGTTGATCAGATGGAGGAAAAAACACAATGGAGAAAAAGGAGAAAGTGGTTGCAAACGAGTCTGAGAGAAATTGGAAGAGGCAGAGAGATTGATAGAGTGAGAGAGAGAGCAATGAAGAAAGAGAAGGTAACTGCAGTAGCGGAAGGGAGGTAGCAGTAAACAATGAGAAGCGGTAACCACGTTGTGCACCTGGTAAAACTAAACCACAGCCCCAGTTGAAACAGACTCTGACACCTTAAGGAAACCTTTAACCGTTTCACCACCGCACTCAAGGAAGAAACACAAATCCAGGGCTAATTCAAATCTCGAAAGTCAGTTTTTACTTTCAACAATAGGAAGTGGATTTGTTAGAAGAAACCAAAGTGGGCAGCAGAGTTGCCACAGCCCAAATGATCAAGGCTGAATCATTTTTTTTGTCTGCGATTTAATAAAATAAAAATAAAAGTCCTGCAATGCCTCTTTTTTGTAGCTTTTGTTATTTATCACACAAACATTATGCTTTTATTAAATATTAGATAGCAAACAGTGTCACTCACCATAGAGGAGGAGGATCTCCCCCTAACCACTGCTGCACAAGACACTTCAGCTTCTTGCCACATTTTAAATATTACATGTTTCTGTCATGTTTCTAGTAAAATGAATTCTTCACATGCAGATAGTGTTGGATCTCCTCACCTTAAAGGACTAATAAAATACCTGAGTTTTGGTATGGATACCAAAATTGTAAAGAACTTGAAACACTGTTGAATGCTCCCTTTATATTAGAAACAGTACAAACCTTCAAGCACAAACTAGATTCCTCTGTAAGTGCCGATTTGGCCTTAAAGTGTTGTACTTTCTTCCAATGTGAAGAGAAATCTAAAGGAGAGCGTGCAATAGTGTTGCGAGTCCTTGGGAGTGGAAATCACAAAACGGTGTTTTGGACATGAAAGATGTGCGTGTGTTTTGCACTGAAACAAACTGCAAACTAGACTGCCACTCAGAGAGCGCAGTCCTCCACCAAGGCCAATAGTCCAGTTTTCTATGATATGCAAATCTGCAACCGCAACCACACTATGTATGTCTGGATATATTTCCAAAACCATTAGAACCAGCAGTCAGGGCCACTATTAAACTTATTTTGCAACCACTATTAAACTTATTGCATAATGCACAACTTGAGGGCAGCGCTGACTAATCCTAATACTGTAAATATTCAGACTGATCTCATGAAGTGGCCTATGTATGCCATTTTGGCCTGTTATCAAGATGCATAATCGCTTTTTAGCGTGTTTATCAACGCAATTCGCCTGCCATTGGCCTACATTATGAGTGAATTTTTGCCGTAGCGAGTAGTATAAAGGGACGTAGGTCCGCATAAGGAGTTTAGTTGGGGTGGCGGATGGGTAAAACACAGGACTTTATCCAAGATAGCCGGGATCGTGTCCCGCGTGTGGAGATTTTCAGACATTTATTTTTTAGGTTATTTTTTTTAAGCCTTCCCCAATGTTTCTTTCCTAAACCCAACCGTTTATTGTTTTCCTAAGCGTGTTTTTGTCGCTATTTTTCGTGTTTTTGTCGTTTTTGTGTTAATAAAGCCTTTCCCTGTGTTCTTTTTCTAAACCCAACCTTTTTTTTTTTTTTTTAACACGTGTGTGACGTTGTTCTTGCAATAGTACGTCACATTCTTGCGATAACACGCAACGTGGCAACGCCACATGGTGGGTATGTTTACATCTGCTGTATACAGCGTAGACATACACGTGGATAGCTGAAAATGCCTACAGATAACACGCCATTTGGCTTTAGGAAAGTGGCATGTATGTTTATGCAAAGTCATGGTGCCATGTTGAAATATTATGTGATAATCAACCACACCGTACCATCTAACGGTCGGTGCTGAGTATCTGTGGCATCACCCAGGTTGCAGCTGCAAACAATGGAGGCGACTAAAATACACAGAGCTACCTATCAAGCCTAGCCTCACATAGTGAAAAAGTCTCGCCCCTGGTTACTAATGCCAGTGAAAAATAGTTTAAGAGTTTAAGCTCTTAAATCGAATGGGTTCTTCCTTGGCCCATGCTGACAGACAAATGACAAACCCAAGCATAACCTCCATTGCAGAGGTGATAACATTAATAATGGTAAACCAAGGCCTGAATGCAAATCCGTAGTAGTCATATTTACAATATTTCTATGCAAGAGTTATCTTCTACAGTTTCTACGTGTAACTAGAAATTTGGGGAAAGTACAGTATGAAAAACAGCTTGTTGGGGGATTTAACAACTGAATTAAGCTGTAATGTCATATACTACACAGCTGCATGCTAAAAACCAATCAAATCATGAAAGGAAAAACAACCACAAAAAAGGTTGGAAAGGAAAATGAACCCGGAGTCTAGTATTTGCATGCCACCATATAAGCTTTCAGTATGTTTCTGTAATGTTGCGGACAATTATTAGTTCAGATATTGTATTCGGTCAAATGAACTCTGACGCAAGAAAAGTTATTAATGAAGAAACAAACAATAAACATGATACACATAGGATTTGTTTTGATTAAACCACACCCCCATCATCACCATCAAGCTGTGGATGTCGCACTGTAATTCTTGTGGAATAGGCGCCATTGATTAGACTTTTGTTTCTCTTGATAACAGAGACAGACAGACTTGCAGTCAGTCAGACAGACTCCATCGATGAAGTTTTTATGGCCCCCTTGCAAAAAAAAACAACCCCTCCAGACAGAAGCAGATTTACAGCAGGCACAGGCACAGTCAGCCCATTTTAAGGACCCCAGAGGACGCATTCGCCCCTCCCCCCCTCCCCGCTGCGCTGCAGAGCGAGGCGGCCGTCACTCCCCCCCCCCCGACTCTCCCTTCAGTCGCTCATATTGCACTTCGTCTCTCTCCTTCACCCCATCTCCCTCTCTAATTTCTTTTCTGTTTGTCTTTAAAAATGTGCCTGGGGTCTTAATGCTGCCAATTAAAGACAGCCATAACTCTGACACTGTCACAAACAAGCAGCGCAGCGTGAGTGCCATCCAAGGCTCCAGTTGATCCCCCCGCAGAGTCGCATTAATCCCAGGCCAGCTAAGGGAATACTGGTTTCAATTAAGCATCCATTAGCTAGACATTAAGTCAGTGGTATGCTGTTTTGATTAGAGGAAGCAAGGGAGAAGACTGTTGATTTTATTTTTCTTCTTCTCCTTTTTTTCTTTCTCTTTTGTGAATTTCACCACAGGGAGACAAAGTCCACAAATGTCCCCGGAGAGTCCCCACTGCCACTTAGTTTAGGCTACTTAGAAGAGTTTGATTCCAGATGAGACCTCCTCATACAAAAAAGTGGGACCTACATTAATCAGTGATTATTAGCATTAGAAATATATAAAGTAATAAATTATAACTAATTTCAAGATTAAGACAAAATTGTAACATTTGAATGATAACTTGAAAAAGTGTGTTTTGAAACTAAAAACGCATGTTATTTTAAAGCTTTATTTTAGTTGAGGAAGGGGATGGAAATAAATAAATGAAACTAAATTATATCAAAAATACTAAAAGTGTGAGCATACATATACACACGTGTGCACATATGCATGTTTATGTACACATTTACAGTTAACAAATATATATATATATATAGTGTTAAACAAGTTTGCCACTGTGACAGAAAGGTTATCCCCATCCAAAAACCCTCCTCTTCCTTCCTTTCACCTTATCCACCAATGCCTGATTTTATTCAACGTCAAATGTCCTGTTTCCCCGAGTGAGCTGTAGCTTCTTCTTCAGTGACCAAGATAAATTGTTGCATGAAATATAATCTGGATATTAAAATGATCTCTAGTCTTTTTGCTTATTGTGAAATAAACATTATTACCAATTATCAGTAGCTTAAGAGTGTATTTAATTATTTGAAGCTCAGTGAGAAAAGTGAGACTTGCATTTTATATTTGCAATACAAAATGTACTGAGGGCGAGCTCTTTACTCCTTTTGACGATAAGGGCCTCTCTCTCTCTCCCTCTCTCTCTCTCTCTCTCTCTCTGTGTATGTGTTCGTTGTGTACAGTTAGGCGAGGTTAAGCCTGTTGTGGTTTACCATGGAAAATAAAGGCCTATAGTCTCATTGTCACCTGAACACACACACACACACACTCACTTGCTCACTCACTGCTCCTCCCTAACCATGTGCTGCTCTGTCTGTTGGTGGAAAGTTTTAAAGCTTGACTTGCTGAACTGCATCTTCTTTTTTTCCTTTTTACCGCTTTAAATGGAGAAGTTAATGTCTACAAAAGCATCTGTCCTACAATGGAAAATAATGTATAACAGAAATACATATCTAGAGACAATACAGTTGTAGAAGTCGATTTGTTTTAGATATAGATGAGATAAATTACACTTATGGCTTGAAACAGCATTCAAATCAGTCAAATCAATCATTATTTGCATGAGTACTATACTATATTTATTCATATGTAACTCTCTGCTTATCAACCAGACCGGAAACTCAAGACGTCCCACATTAGCACATTCATCACTTGGCATCATGGAAAGAAGTGACGTTTAAGGTTGCATTTCCCAGGTGTTGAAGTGTTGCATGAAAGAACAAATAAGGAGTAGAGCAAAGTCTGTGAAATTCAAAAACCTTGTTGCATGACATGAAATGATCTTATAAAGTGTTGGCGGTGGATCAGGTGCTTTGTCATGAACCAGTCATGGAAAAATCCTGGAGTTTGATCAGTGAAGTAATGGGTTGAAAGCCTGTTTGTCCTTTCACAGCGGCATCACATACAGTAACAGGAGGGAGGAGCGGAGGGAAGGAGTCCAGGATGGGAGCAGGGATCTCTGGTTTGGCCTCTGCAAGCTTCTTGGCTTTATGGTTTCCCACCATGTTTCTTTTGGACTGAGATTAAACGAGCGAGGCAACAAGTGAGAGATAGGAAGGAACTTTTAGTCTAAGTAACAGATAAATACAGACAGAGGGAGAGACATCCTGAAGAAGAAGATGCAGACATTTGAGGATTCAAGGGAGGAGAGAGGAGGGCAGATGGATCTTGTTAATGTCTTAAAAGTAGCTTACTTAGTTTCGTGTAACACCAACTCGCAAAATAACACCAAATACACCTTTTTTAACTAAGGAAGCTCAGTATTTCCATTAATCCTCTCAAAAATGGTAGATGTTTACAAGACAATCTCATGTCAAGGTTCATTTTAGTAGATGTGCTGGAGCTTTCGATCTCAATCTTTTTAAATTTCAAGCCTACATGGACGAGAAGTCCTAAAGTGTTCAGAAAAAAAAAGATTGTGTAATTATGATTGGAATCTTGAATGAATTTTTAAACTCATAATGTCTGTAGAAGCTTTATAGCTGCATTACAAGTTTAGAAAGATGCCCCTTGGTCCTCGGGAACTCTCGATGGGCATATGTCCTTCATTTTTTGGAATTAAAGACTACACATTAAATAAAATAAACACCAATAGATTTATCAATAACAGTTAATCATTTCTTGAAAGCCTGGAATGGAACCGCAAAGTTGCGCTGTGAGAAATCGAATCAACTGTTGACAGTCACTGTAGCCCACAAAGCAGAGGACCTCTAATATTCCTGGCAAAGGCTGTTACTTCACCTGAAAGCTCCGTTAACGATTAAATTATGTTAAAAATGGAACATGCATTCTTGTTTTCGAGTGTTGGCCACGCTGCGTGCTGTATCTTGTGCAGAGACTTTGGGTTACATCGCCGGTTGGTTGGAGCCTGAAGGCGAAGCGAGCCATAAGGGCTGCTGATGGTTAGCCGCTTGGCTCGGGTGGACCAGCGCGGAGAGAGCAGAGGCCCGGGAACAATTATGGCTTAGTAGGAGAAACAGAGCCGAGCCAGGCAGCTGCTGGTTGTTCCCTGAATATGCTGTGTGTGTGTGTGTGTGTGTGTGTGTGTGTGTGTGTGTGTGTGTGTGTGTCTGTGTGTGTGTTTGTGTGTGTGTCTGTGTGTGTGTGCGTGTGCGCGTGCGTTTGTGTGTGTTCAGGGGGCGTCCAGAGGGAGCGGTGCTCTCACACGCAGCCACATATTTACATTACAAATCACGACTAAACAATTCAGCCAACCACAAACACAAACATCAGAACTTTTTGTATACACGGGATGGATAAGAATGATGGAGGGATGGGTAGAAGAATGCAGGAGGAGGGCACGAAAAACAAGGGATGGATGAATGGATGGATAGATGAGATAGATAGATGATACCAGTGTCTCTTGCTGGACAGTTTTTTAATGCAGAACATATATTTTTGTTTTGTTTGTTTCCATCATTCATGAAATCATTTAGCAGACTCTTCAAACTTACACAGTAAACGCAAAGTCTACAGGGCTGTACTGATTATTTTCATTATCGATTAATCCGCTTACATCTAATTATTAGATTAATCATTTAAATGTCTGGTCTAGAAATGTCAGGAAATAGAGGAAAAATTGCCCTTTACAATTTCCCAGAGCCCAAGGAAACCTCCTTTTTAAATTGCTTATGTCTGACCAACAGTATAAAAAAACAAACAAAGATCTACGATTTTAATTTTACAGTATAAAGGATTAGGAAAGTAGTAGAAAGTAGTCACTTTAAAAAGCTGAATAATGTACGTACCTTTGCCAAAAAGCCAGAGTTGATGTTCATAATGATCAACTGGTTTTCATAGCTTACTGCAATGAATAGAAATCAATGGCTGTATTCATTCATATAACTAAAACACAACCGCATGCTTCTCAAACAGTTTAAGTGGTGATGTAGAGTATATGTGAAAATGGGCTAAATATGCAAAAACACTGATATTGTCTTTTTTGTTTAAAGGTGACAGACAGTGTGTAAGTTAACTAAGTGGTGGTTTTTATATACATCTACGAGGTCTGAGACGGAAAACTGCGGGAGCGTCTGACACAGAAAATCGTCAACGGCCTTAGTTCCCACATGACACCCACAGGGAAAATTGTCTGAGGATTTACACTTTCAGGTGCACACAGAGTGAACTCTTATATGAGGGGCGCAAGAAGAAGCAAAGAGTGAAGGAGTGAGCAGATGACAAAAGCTGATTTTAAAATGCAGAGGGTAGAGCCAGCCACTTTATTTTGGGGTGCTAATTACACACTGTGGGCAAGTTGCTATGTTATTAGTTTAGATGATCGATAGCAGAATATCAACCCCCTCTGTTAGCGAACCGGGCAGTTTGGCAGGCGCTCCATAAACCACAGGCCTGCCCTGCTCTCGCAGGGAGACACAAACACATGAATGCTCTTTATAAAAATCGAACCTAAATGGATACACATATAAACCCATGAACATACAGTTCAAACACATAAATGCATGCACACACACAGTACAGAAGAGAGAACACTGTAACCCCAGAGATGGCGAGTGGTGACAGGCGGTCTCTCTGATGCTGCTGCACAGCAAGGCCCCCTGGGCTTGTGCATGCAGCTCTGTGGTGGAACGCACTGGCTCTCACTGAGTTTTGGACAAACTCCACATGTGGTCAGCTGAATGGTAGCACCCTCGCTTCGCTCTCCGTACACAGATGACTCCAGTGGAGTTGTGGCATGTCGAAATCCTCAACAGAGTTTATTGCCTCCAAACCGAAAGAATAGTCCTTTCCCTTTTTCCTTAACGTCTCTTTTCTCTTTATAACACGAGATTCAAATAGACAAAAAAAATTTGGGGTCACAGAGGGTTGCCGATTGAATCTGAGGTGTCATTTTCTTATTCCCTACATATTTTATAAATATATTCTCACCTATAAGACTGAGCTACGAGCCCAGAGTCTGAGTCTCTCTGCATCTCTTCTCCAACACTTCCTTTGAGTTCTTGGAGATAAAAGCAGCTGGCGCAACATCAAATCAATAGGCCCATCAATGGGAACATCTCCTGAAGATTAAAGAGAAACTCACTCAGATACAGAAAGGGAAGGTAGGGTGCTAATCTAGTACAAGACCTGGCCAGTGGAATGGGATTTAATTGATGTGTAGAAGGGAGATGGATGAAAAGGTGAGGACCGATGATGGTGTGTGTGTGTGTGTGTGTGTGTGTGTGTGTGTGTGTGTGTGTGTGTGTGTGTGTGTGTGTGTGTGTGTGTGTGTGTGTGTGTGTGTGTGTGTGTGTGTGTGTGTCCTTTGTATTCATCCATCAGTAGGAGTCTAAACATCTATCAACTTTAACATTTCAATCATTTAGCCACCTTTTTAAACATGCATTCAGTACTGTATTTACCTGTGCATTAGTGTCTGTATCCCCTCCTCTGTCTTCCTAAACCTCAGTCTCTTCAGCTTTCTTTTGTAGTTTTTGGTTTAAACTCCTTTCACATGCAGTTCTTTCCCATTGGCCTCCCTTCTTTCAATATCCTGTTTATCTGCTTTTCAAATGTTCTGTGTTTGATCCATTAAAAAAGGAAATTAAAAAATGAAAAGGTCTGCTGAACATTATCACCCCTTTAATGATAAGTAAGTCTGAATCCTCACCACAGACTGTGTAAATATACTGTATATCATGGAAGGGACTCTGATTCATTTGTATAGTAGTTTATTGTTCTTTTTAATGTCAGACCTTTTGACTTGTTACTCACAGTTGTAACTAATAACATTAATCATGGCTGAATTCCATTCAGATATCCCAGCACCTGTGCCCTGTGTATGTTGGTGTACTGGCACAACAAGCAATAAAGTAATAGAGGTGCAATGATTAGTGGAGTAATGACTCATACTTTGTTAGGCAAATTGGCATAAATATTCTCTGGTTCCAGCTAGCCTCGTGAGACCGTCCTGGTCTCGCGCGCTCCAGTTTTCCACTCGCAGGTTAGTCTGGCATCTTGAGGTAGAGAAAATTTGGAGCAGTTCGCCAAACGACCGACCAATCAGCTAAACCGTATTTTCGCCCCCTCCCAAAAGTTCTTCAATGGAAAGTTCCCAGATGGATATGCCGAGCAAATGCGAAGCAATCCATCTGGCGGAGTCAGGTTAGGTTCCATCTTCTCCAACGTGAGAATTTGATTTCTTTGTCATATACAGAGGTAAACTAAATATCTTTGGGTTTTGGACTGATGGTTGAGCAAAACAAGCAATTTGAATGAGTTACCCTGGGTTCAGGGAAATTGTAACAACATGTTTTTCTTTTCATACATTTTATAGACCAAACGATTATTCACTTAATTGAGAAATTTTTTGAAAGATTTTATCGTTTATGAAATGAATCATTAGTTGCAGCTCTTGTCTTTAACAACTGTATTATATTCAACAGTATAATTTACATATGTCAGTTTGTTGGCATTATGGCTACTTTTTCAAGTGATGGATATTTTATTTTGGAAAATGAAACTAGTCGGTACCTGTCTAGTCTAGTGCTATCCTCACATATCAGCGATAGGAGTTTGGGGACTTATTGCGTTAGCTTCGAGTCCAAAAAAGTCTGCGAGTGAGTCTGTACCAATAACTAAAAAGAAAAGAAAAAAAAGAAGAAATAAAACTACAATCTGCTCACCACCCTCAGCTCTGACATTGGTTATTTATTTTCAGTTCTTTGCAATTCCTACCAGAACCTTCTGTTCAGAAGTGAAACCCGATGAAGCGCTTTGTGCATCCCTTCAGAACAACTTGTCACAACCACCGGCATACTTGGCAACCCCCCCATTAAAACCCCTTTAAATGAGAGCAGCATGTGGGGTTGGGGGGGGAATATAGTTAGGGAATGTACAAGGCATTCAAAAATATTCTTTCATAGTGAGGAGACCACAGGACGGGGCCTGCGCTGAGCTGGGCTGTGTGGTTGTGGGCCGGGGTTTGTACGCTCTCTATCTGAAGCCACATCAGAGCCCTGAGCCCTGTGTAATGTGATCTGGATGGGCAGAGGAGGGTTCCCCCTTGGATTCAGAAGAACCGCCGCTGAGGTGCAGTGCAGTGACGGGCGGTCAATGATGTAAGGCAGCTCTCGGTAACAAACAATTATGGCTATGTGGTATGGTGACTTTTTAACGGGATGTTTTCTGCCACCATGATGGCGGCGGCGTGTGTGTCACTGTGTCGCCTACTTCTCTTTTTATTTCTCCGTTATTTATAGTTTTTTTGTCTTTATCGATCTTTTCTTATTTGTCGTGTATGTGATCAGCATTCTAGCCGAGCGAACGCATGGTCAACGGTGGTGTATAGGAGGCCAAGTTCGACATCAACTTCTGAACCTTTTCAAAGTATTACTCCATCAGACTGGAAACCAAACTCAGCTGTTAACAGACAGATATTCCACCAAACAGTGCATGTTGCAGCTAAGGATGAATACACTAGACCCAAGCAGTCGCTCTCTCTTTCTTCTGCTTTTCTTTTTTTAATCATCGTCCCCTCCATCTCCCTCTGCACTCTCCATCCCATTTCATATTTCTCTTTTCAAAATGTACTGAGGGCGAACTCTTTACTCCTTTTGACAATAAGGGTCTTCTCTGAGGTGCATCTCTCTCTCTCTCTCTCTCTCTCTCTCTCTCTCTCTCTCTCTCTTCTCTCTCTCTCTTGCATTCCCTGTGCTTACTCAAAGTCTTGAACAAACAAACAAGCAGTGGGTGGCTTGCGTCTCCTATCTATAATTCAAGCCAGTCAAACTACAGCAAGGATGTTTGCCAAACACACAAAGTGCACCTCTTCGCACCGTAGAGAGAGAGAGAAAAGGAATGTTTTACCATCAATACATAGAGAGTATCCTAACATTAAACTGAAAGATTACAATTATGTTTTATATCATTTCTGCGTTGTTTTGATAGAAAACGCACCTGGGAAGGACAGGGACGATAGCATAGGGAGGATAGTATGCGATCAAATTTGTGAGTGAAAGTCAAAACCACTTGCTTTAAGAGTGCTATGCACTTAAACTTAAAATTTTAATTCAAAATAGACCTGCTTCATTACAAATTGTATTAAACCACAATTAAATGTTGCAGCCATCATACATAATTACAGTCTGTCGGTGCTTTAAAATCACTGATAACCTGAAGACATTATTTGAAAGTATAAGAATGTGCTTTTTAGAAGAAGATCTTTTTCTTTTTTTTTTACTTCAGGGCTTCTGTGTCTCAAGGACACCGATGCAGCTGCGTAACAGTAACTGACTTCAGGCGTTATCCGTCATACAGAAAAGCATCTTATCCCCCCCGAGACCAAGCCAAACCACTTGTGGTAACAACCACTTATAACCATAAATGAGAGTCGAGAGGAAAACCAAAGCTGTTTTTCCAGGTGTTTGGACTAAACTCCAGAATGTAGTTTTCAAGTCCATCTGATGATCTCTGGCTAAAATGGTTCACTTCTGGCGAAAGGAGTTGTGTAAAATGTTGCCTTTTTAAACACATGACTGCACACACTCACAGAAGCAACAAAGCCTGTGCCATTTAAAGTTCTTTGGGTTTAACTGTGAAATCAGTTTATTTTGGTTGAGTATATGCAGCATAACATTATAGACACAGTAGAGCTCGTTTGAAAGGTCACCATGGTCACAGATGATCCTTGTACTGTGACTTGCGACTTGCCCTCTGGTCCAGTCGGTTAGGGTTAGATTGAGTTTTAAGGTTTCAGGTTAACATTTAAATGTCTCTGAGGATACAAAGACACCTTATCTGCAGATAATCTTTTATTTATATATATATATATATATATATATATATATATATATTTTTTTATTTTTTTTTTTTTTTTTTTTTGATTAATCAATCGTTTGGTCTGTAAAGCCTCAGAAAAGTGTACATTGGAGTGGCAGTAGCTCAGTCAGTAGGGAGTTGGGTTGGCAACCAGAGGGTTACTGGTTCAAGTCCCCATATGGACCAACGTATGGTGGTGGACCGGTAGCTGGAGAGGTGCCAGTTCACCTCCTGGGCACTGCCAAGGTGCTCTTGAGCAAGGCACCGAACCCCCAACTGCTCGGGGCACCTTTCTATGGGCAGCGCCCTCACTCTGACATCTCTCCATTAGTGCATGTTTAGGTACTGAGCATGTGTGTGTAATTCAGGCCTATGTAATTGTAATTTCCCCTTGTGGGATTAATAAAGTATACATTATAAATTATAAAAAAATGCTGGTGAAAATATGTCATTTTTTGTTCAACCAACATGAAGCTATTGTTTTGCATTTTTGCAAAGGATTAGTCAAGTATCAAGCTATAGCAGACTGTGGGTAGAAAGAGTTGTTTTAAAGGGTCATTTCCTAAAAACAAACAGCATTTTCTCACTTACTCAAAGTATGTACAAATCCTAATCCTAGCAGCAGATACTGTTTGTGTATGTGGCCAAGACAAATTTCCTTAGGGGCAATAAAATCTGTCTTATCTTATCAAAAACTTGTCACATAAAACTAAAACTTATCTAAATGGATAAAGGTGTAAATGAAATACTTTTTTGCAAACTATCCCTTTTAAATGCACTAAAATCTTGGCCCATGTTGCTTTTTTGAATTTAAGTTTGCATTCTGCCCCTCAGGGTTCAAATTTAACTTTTTTGTTAACCAGCCAAATGGCTAGTGAATGTTCAAATTTTACCAGCCACTCAATAGATTACCATTGGTTTTTTTTTGGGCTGGTGAGTGAAGCAAATCTACCAGCCACTTGCATATTTTACCAGCATTTGTGGAGCAAGTGGAGCAACAGATCTTAGACCAAGAGCCGGGACTTTTTGTGGCCTGCGGTTGAAGCGGTGCTATGGTTGCTATGGTTACGGCACGCCTGCTCTGTTTCCTCGCTGCTGTACTGCCGTGTGGAGAGGGGACCAGCCCAGCAGGTGGGCCAAGAGAGAGGTAGAAAGAAGAAAGGTACAGTAAAGAGAGAGAGAGAGAGAGAGAGAGAGAGAGAGAGAGAGAGAGAGAGAGAGAGACGGGGCTGCTGGGAGGTGGGGCGCACTGCACATCCACAGGGATCACTCCAGCCGCTGGGGTAAAAGGAATTAATCAGACAGAATAAATTAGGACATGAAAGGAGAGAGAGGGAGACAGAGGGAGACAGAGCAGCATCCACAATCTCCCTCTACACTTCCATCCATCCATCCATCCATCCATCCATCACTATCCTTTCCTCTATCTACACATTCATCAGTCTCTTCTCTTCTCTTGGCCTTTTGTTCTTTAGTCGATTAGTCTATCCATAGAAGAGTTAATCGTCGTTATTACAATTATCAATCAATCATTACAGCCATTTTGAATGATAAATGGCGAAAATTCACTGGTTCCAGCTTCCGTTCTGGTTTCAAATGTGAATTGTTTGCTCATTTTCTTCATCTTCTAAGATAATAGATTGAATATCTTTGGGGTTTTGGACTGTTTGTCAAACAAAACAAGCATCTCTTTCATCTCAACATCACCTCTTTCCTTCACCTCTTTCCTCTAGCCGGCATTAACTCAAGTGGGCTTTATTGGCAGGAAATGTACTTTCTTCCAAAGCAAACACAACACATAGCACTGATTCAGTTATCAGTTGTGACAGTTGGATGACTGTTGGAACATTTGATTCTGAAATATATTTGCAAATCATCTGATCGTGGAGGCTGTTCTCTGTTCTGTAGAGACCTTGATTCTCTAAAAAACCTTTCAGGGATTTCAGAAAAATTATGTTTTTATCAACTTTTTCTCAATAAAGACTTTAAGGTCAAACTTTTCTTTTCTGCCATGCTAACCTTGAGTGTTGCAGGGTTCAGAAAGTAGATCATAGTAGTAGGCGAAGCACAGATCAAGCACTGTCAATGCAATCTAAAAACTAAAAAGTTGAACTAGCAAAACCTTCCAGGTATTGTCATGAATTTTGGTCTTCATCCAGTTTTGAAGTTTGTAATGGTCAAAGGTTGCCATTTTGGGCCTTTGCCCTCCACCTGAAGATGAAGAGTAGTGTCAGCATGCATCAAGACTTCTGTGGAGACCCTTAAAGTGTTTTGTGTCAGCCCCCAGTGCGGACAGTGGTCATCAGTGCTTATAAATAACCTGTTGTCAGAAGTGTTTGTTGCAATGGCCGTAATCTTTGGTGAAGGATGGTTTTTAAAATGCTGTTGGACTGTCTGATCTCTCTGAGAGACAATGAAAGGAATGAGCTGATTGGACATGGGCCTCAGGGCTCTAGTTTGTCCATGATGTCCTCTGAAGACTCCCCTCTTGCAGTTTGTATACTTGTCGGTTTGTGTGCCTTCTGGCTGGGTCTGAGTTGATGTCCCATACTTTTTCCTCCTTTTGTCTTCCTGAAACAATAACAACAGACAAATAATCTGCAAAGTTTTTGCTAATCTATATATCATTGTAGTCATTTTATAAGCAAAAATGTCATACCTTCTCTGATTCCAGTTTCCTAAAGACGATGAATTACTGCATTTCTCTGTTTTTCATCATTGTAAATAGAATCAATTTGAGTTTGGTCAGACAAGACTTTTGAAGATGTAACTTTAGGTTCTGGGAAATTGTGATTTCATAGATTAAACGATTAATGGGGGAAAAAAATTATTGACAGATTAATCAATAATCCTAATGCTAAATCAGAATGCTAAATCAGAATGTACAGTAATATTACTGAAATAACTATCCAAAGATTTATGTCTCCCCTCACCTGAAAAGAAATGCATTATTGATAAGAATGTTTGAAGTCATGGACACAGATGATCGATTTGGCTCTGTTACTACCTCCGCTGCCGGCCAAACTGCGGAAAAACTCTGTCCGTACCTTCTTTTTTTTTTATTATTATTTTTTGGGCTTCTCCGCCTTTATTTGACAGCACAGAGAGAGAGGGGGAAGACATGCAGGCCACCTGTGTCCTTTCCTTTTAAGGCTTTGACACACCAACCAGACGGCCGACCGTCGGCAAAAAAGGCAGTCGGACTGATCAGTTGGCTCGGCTCCCGTCTCTCAAAAAAGTGCCTCTGAACGTACCGAAGCGACGCCGACTTGAGCGTACATTCTGCGCGTGCGCAAGACATAATACGTCTCCATAACAGCAGGCGCCGCTAATCTGTATTGTCGCCCAAAAAATGACAGAAATGACAGAACATCTCTTTAGACCTAGTAAACACAGCGCACGCTGTCGTCAGTCATTGTTTCCATCAGAGAGTGTCGATAGTAGTCAAGAAGGATCGTTGTTGTCATTACTCGCTGAACAGAAGAAAATAGGATGGCTAGTAATAAGAAGATACTGGCGTTGTCAGCTCTCGGGCTTCTTCTTGTGGAAGAAGCACTGATTCGCTAGTCAAGGGCTAACATCAGATTGGTTGATTGACTGGCTGATTCAACAAGTCAAATTGCCCAAAATAGATGCCGACGGCTCCTCCAACTGACGACGGCACGGAACACACCGAACAGACGCGACTCACCGACCTCGCCAGACTGTCCGCCGGCCGTTAATGGGGTTGGTGTGTCAGAGCCTTTGTACAGAACGGCGAGGCGGAATACCGGCGCACCATTCTCGCCGTGAACAGGCTGTGGGAAAGGGGCTATAGTGAGAGGTCAACACGCTGAATAAAGTTTACACAACAGTGGCTTTCACACATCAACTATTCAAGTATCCTAAATCCAGTGACCTTATGACCTGCTTTAGTGTCGAGACTTTCAATGTTGGATGTACCAATTTAACAATTTCTGTTTTAAGAAGTGATGCAACATGGAAAGAACTGGAAATTTGAGAGAACAGTTTTGTCAATGTTGTAGTTGGTTTGGTTTATTCTTTAAAAAATATAAAATAGATAAATCTCACTTTTCAAAAAGCAGATTGCCTTTATTATTTCGTATTGCACAGTGTGTGTGTGTGTGTGTGTGTGGGGTGGGGTCGGGGATGTTGAGGCCATTGAGCACACTCTGCCCCCCAGGTATTTCTTTTGCATGGCCTTCAATTCTCCCATAATGCCCAGGGATGAGATTATTTTGATACAAACATCAAAGCAGCAGATCAGACAGAGAGCAGCGTGCACGTGAGGAGAACCGGTGGCCCAGAGGGCAGAAAGCATGTAAGCTGATTGAGTTGTCTGCTTCCCCAAAACTTGAGTCAACCAACAGTTGGCCTACATGTAGAGTCAGCCATGTACGACCGCCTCATCAACACCCTGATCGCTACAAACACACAGAAAACACATGGGAGTCAAATACATTGTTAGGAACACACACGTGTGTGATCAGATATGTAGAACAAATCTGTAAACAACTGTACACACTCTCGTGTGTTTTTCAAGATGTTTCTGAAAAACTGTTTTAGGACTGCAACTGATTATTATTTTCATTGATTATTTTTTTAATCAGTTATTACATTTTAAATCAATTATTACATTTTAAATCAATTATTACATTTTAAATCGTTGAGGCTTTGAAAACACAAGTTCTGAGAGCCCAAAGTTGTTGGTTTAAATGTCTTGTTTTTTTCCGACCAACTGTCCAAAACTTAAAGATATTCAATAAAAATGATTAAATAAAAACACAGAAAAGCAGCAAACCTTCACATTTCGAAAGCTGGAACCAGCAAATTTTTGGCGAAATGATGAATCTATCGTCAAACTAGTTGCCAGTTTATGTTGTTTAATTAATGGAACAATTGTTTCAGGTCTTAATTGTTGGACTTTTTTTGGTAGCATTGTGGGACAGCGAATTTTGAGAGCATGCTAAAATATAGTAAAATGATTTTAAAACCGAAAGGAAGGAAAACGACTGGATCGATCTACATTTAGGGCCGCCGCCTGAAAGTCCATGAGGAGAACCTCCGTCGGTGACCCCTCAGTCGACTTGAAATACTTTGAGCTGTTGTTTTTGACATTGCCGCAGACCCCCTGACGTACTCAGGACGGTCCGCCGCCTTGACAGCCGTCCCTCCACACGGGGAGAGAGGGCAGAGCATTAAGTCCAGAGCCCCGAGCCTTTCTGAGCTCAGCTAGAGCACCGCCACGAGTAAATGCGGGGAGACGACTGGATCCTCCCTGACACGCCGTGTTGAATCCCCCCGGGCAGACTGTGTGGACTGTGCCACCTGTTGAGGTTAAAAATATTTAACCGAGGCGGGCGACATTTGACCGGATTTGACTGTGTTGTGGTCCAAATCATCACTGGAACTCGTGCCACTGGATTTTCTGATTGATAGTCTAAACGAATAGTCGAATCTTCGTATTGAATCAAATTCAGGTATAGCCCTAATTACATTATCTGTGTATATCTCTATCTGAAAAGAAAGCATGACCTGTGGGATTCTTTTATTGTGGTATTCGGTGGCCATATTTGTGTAATAAATAGATAGTGGGACACAGGAAATGCATCAGTGCACATTTTCTTTTTTAAATTTTCCATTTGGGCACATGGTTTGGTATTTAGTCTGAGCTGATGAGTGAAAGCTGTCCTCAGCAGCCGTAGGAGAAAGGTTTCACAATGAGTGAGTGATGTTCTCAGTCATCGCAGCAGGGGACGGGACCGCATAACCTCCGGCCAGGATGGCAATCACCCTGGGGATCTTTAAGAAGATAGAAAGAAAAGAAAAAAAAAGCTCTGAAGCCGGGCATTTCCTTCCCTCATACAATACAGTAGGTAGGAGGAGATTCGCCAAGAGGTCACTCACGAGGCTAAAAACATTCATCCCGCAGCCACCAGATAAATCAGGTCAGATAAACACAGTTGTGAAAGTTTGACATTTCACACTGGAAACAATCCCGGCTAGCTTGTCTGAGAATAAATGCAAACACAGACGCCTTTTCCACCACGGCGAGTCTCCTTGCCTTTTCGACAATACTGTTATCAAACCACTAGATTTTTTTCTTCTCTTTTTTTCTTCTTCTGCTAACTGGCTCCCACAAGACAGACAAATATGGCTGTGGCCTGTAGTAGTCGTAGTATCTATTGTTTGAGCAAACCAAACCCTGGAGGAAGTTTGTCTCAAGGAGGATTTATGTCCTCTGTGGTCTCCTCATTTCCTCCTGACTCCCTGTGTCAATATTTTTGTTGCGGATGATTGCCCAGATGTCACAAACAAGTTGTTAATTGTGGAACTTTCTGATAGAAATAAACAAGTACACACCATTAATTAGCTCCCTTCAGGACCGTTCATTAGAGGTCATTTCTGCAGAGTGACGCCGTCACCACAGTCTAGAAGAGAAAGTTGCCTGTTTGTCTGTCTCCGTCTGCTCATTATCAAAGCGATAACTCATCTCTAAATGCCATCGCAATGGTTGGATTTGATTTTGCACCCAGACATATCCATGGCCCGGAGCCAGCTGGAGCCGAGCAGAGTGACGTCTCTCACAAAGAGGATTTCTCACCACATCGAGCCTGAGCTGTGATGTCAGAATACGTGTGAAAAGTGAATCTGCGCTCTCTCCTGTCTCTCTTCTCTCTTTCTCTCAAGTCTGACCAAGACTACTACTTGTTTTACAACTGCTGCTACTGCTACAACCATCATGGCTTCTCTAATCTTCTGCTACTGCTGCAACTCTATTGTTATTATTTACACCCGCAGTGTTGGTAGATGGAACAAGATAGTATTATGCATACATAAAGACAAATGCATAAAAACACTGTGCGGCAAAACTGGGAAATGAAATAACATCAATAATGAATCAGAAAGGATGGAAATGCAATTGTAGGCAACACATTATAATAAATACACTTTTTACCCATTTTCTGTAAATTTTGGTTCGCAATATAAAAATCGAAAAGATTTAGATTAGATTCTGATAGATACATGCTGAATCCACTGTTCATTTATTTATTATTGCCCTAAAAGAAGTCATATTTGAATAACTTGACTGTGTAAAAAAAAAAAATCAGCTAATTATATATCTAGCAAGTAGATATATAAACTTCCCTGAGATTGCTGAAACTCCCAAATCCCCCCTAAAAATGTGGAGAAGATAATCTTACTGGTAAACTAGTTGAAGTAGGAGGAAAAGTGGTGGTTAAATAAAATAAAAGTGCCTTTCATCCTAAAGGTGTAAATAATGATCAGATTATACGCCTCTTTCCTGGCTCGATCCAAACAATACTGTTTTTTCATATCAAAATCAGTCATTGTTGTCAGTGAACGTTACATTTGGGTGTAGTATTCATAGTAATATGTACACACACACACCCACACACACACACACAAAGTTTTTCTGTCTGTAAGTAACAAGCAGTGGTTACTGATTCATCATGGCCACGGCCCAGATGTTCCAGTGGTGTGTGGCAGCAGTGGACGATGGTGTGTGTGTGTGCATGTGTGGGTATTTGCATGCACTGGGCGTGTCCTTGCATACATGCATTCATGCATAAACGTGTGTGTGTGTGTGTGTGTAATTGGGGAGTGGGCAGGCCTTTTTTGGGGGGAGGGGTGTTTGGCCCTTTTTTTAAACATAGCTGTGTTGTTATGGTTGCCTGGGCTTTGATGTTGCCCAAACCTCCAACTAAGAGGCTCTTATTTTGGGCTCCTGACTCTGGAGAAGGCAATGACTTCCAGATTGGCAGGCCTACTTACTACTCGTGACTGACTGCTGGGGTGGGACGGGCTGTGGGGGGTCACGACGGGTAGAGCAGGTCACCCTGGCGGTACTGGGGGCAATGTTGGATGTAAATGTAAATCTACAAAAGCACAGGACTCTGACACCAGAGTACAGAGATTGAGCTGCGTCCCATGAGTTTGATTAAAACACTTGGTTCAAGTTAGGAAAAGATAATGCTTTTGGTTAAGTATTTACACGTGTTGCCTCGTGCTTCAAGTTTGCATTGACTTTTTCAATATTTTACCAAGACCACAGTCTTTTCCTAAACTTAACCAAGTGCTTTTGAGTAGCCTGAACATAACCATAAACACGTTTCCATGTGAACATTTTGCATTGGCGGTGAGCAGTTTGCAGATGAGTTCAATATCAACGTATTTTCACTATGTCCGTATAAAGAAATGTAATCCAGACAGCATTACTTTTCTTACAAAACGTATTTACTAATGTAATTTTGTTGTGTATGAACATAATGTCTCTGAGTAAGATTGTGTATTAAAGATAGTATTTAAGTATCAGTGGAGGAGAAAATTGGAAATATAAAAGTACTCATTTCAATGTATTCTCAAGTCATCGTGCTAACATATTTGACAACAAGGGAAAGTAAAGTCATTGTTTATGAAATGCGGTTCATATTAACGACACAATGCCACTTTAGACCATAGGAAAAGAGCATGAATTTTATTTATCAACCCATAGAGGGCTGACATACCAAGTCAAAGCAATGACTTAGATAAATAGTTGGAACTAAATGTTTCTGATGTTTAAAGAAAATCTATATTTTCTGTATCTTTCCTTTTCCGTGAGCATACTGTATTTTTGCAGTCTCTCCTTGCAAAATATAAAAGGCTTTCTGGCAA
This sequence comes from Perca fluviatilis, assembly GCF_010015445.1. Classification (NCBI taxonomy): domain Eukaryota; kingdom Metazoa; phylum Chordata; class Actinopteri; order Perciformes; family Percidae; genus Perca; species Perca fluviatilis. Next base: position 13,203,251 of record NC_053127.1, on the reverse strand, counting down.
ACAATCATGCTAATAATAATAATAATACTAATAATCAAATGGCATCATGTATAGCCTTTTCTTCTCAGCAAAGAGGGGCAGCATTTCTTTTCAGAGTCATCTTAATCGTATGAATGTTTTCTTAGTCATATGGGACAGTTTCAGAATTGGTCTACCCAATGTCACGCAGTTCAGGTATTTCCCACAGCCATGCCTTTTTACTTTGTATACATTATGCTTTCTCCTGGGAAGTCTATATAATCAAATGAAATATTGATAAAATCTAATATCGGTCTAATCTAGGCCAAGAGTTTCAATGGGATCCGATGCTCCGTGAGATTCTCAGTTCTCTTTCGTGTGGAGTTGCCACCTCATCTTCTCCTCTTGCTTGCATTTTTTTTAATTTCTCTTTCTGTACATCTTGTCTGGGTTTCTGTCATTCTTTTTTTTTGCACTTTCTCTCTGCATGCAGGTGTGGGGAATTTTACCGCGCTGTAGACAGAGTTTTCCCCCCCCTCCTGTTCACCCACAAACCCTAACGTGTGTGTGTGTGTGTGTGTGTGTGTGTGAGTGTGTGTGTGTATATGTGTGTGTGTCCTTAAATTTGAACCAATCAAACCAAAGGTAATTTCATCATCCATACTGTTGAAATTTAAAGCAATAGTTTAAAATTGACTGATACATTTTGAATATTTTCACAGTTGTACCACAACCAAAGGAATTATTTACTAGAGTGGCTCATTTGTTGTAACAGTTAATTCGCGGATCTGGTTTGATTAACACGCTAAAACGTGATTTAGAAATGGTTGTTTTCATTTCTCTTTGACGGACGCTTTATTAAGTGCAACCTCGATTCATTTGATGACAAAACATGGCGCCCTTGAGCTCAGATGTCTTTGTGAGAAAGGTCTTTCCTGCAAAGCAGTTTGATTGCAGCCACTTGAAAGGATTGCAGAGAACAAGGTGAATCCACCATTAATTCCCAGCAACTGTGCATATTTTTATATTTTCTTTATTTCCTCCACAATAGGGCAAGGATGACCGTGAAAGAAAGAGAGTGGATGAGTGTTTTAAATGTGTCATCTCCGTGAAATTTGAGATTAAAGACATTAGACTCAAAAGCACTGTGGAGGGGGGGGGGGCAAAAGGGAGGGCACTTTAATTTCCGCTTCAAATATAAAAAGAGACTGATCTACTTAGTCTGTCATCTAAAAGCTAAAGAATACATTAGAGGTTGTGTGTGTGTGTGTGTGTGTGTGGGTGTGTGTGTGTGTATGTGTATGTGTGTGTGTTCAAAAGCATGCAACTGCGTTTCTTTGCACAAATGTGTATATGAAATGCATATGTACGTGTGTGTGTGTGTGTGTGTGTGTGTGTGTGTGTGTGTGTGTGTGTGTGTGTGTGTGTGTGTGTGTGTGTGTGTGCGTGCGTGCGTGCTTGTGTCGGGTCAAAGTGGAGGGCCATCATTACAAACAAGTGACGTCTGAGATCCCATTAACTCTTGTATTCAGCAGTAGATTTCTGTTTAAACAGAGTGGAGATAAAAGACAGCAACAATATGCTGATAAATCAAAGGCCTTTCAAGTGAAATTAGACTACAGAGAGACTGAGGGCTACATGTACGATTACCTGACGCACTTAAAAAGGTGTTGATATCTAATTGAAATCTTTAAAGTAATCGCGTCTTTGAAGTAATTGCATCTTTGATGTAATCAACAAACAGGAGATTTATTATTCAGTGCTGTTGCAGTTGTTTGGCAGTGGGTTTATTCATGTTTATGGCTGCATACATGATTAATGTATGTACAGTGATACACAGCATGCTACGACTCTTTCAATGTAGTGTGTAAAAATGTGTCAAACAACCACCAATATGCACCAACTACTGTTTCTTGACCGTTGAAGACATTGTGTAACAAATGTTCAAGTTATCTTGTATCTCTGTTTTCTCGTAAACAAAGTTATATTTAAGTTCAACGTTTCTTACTAAAATGCTCAAGGTCTGACAAAAGTGTCGAATGCATTTCCGTTTCTTTTTAATTGTGCATTGTTTGCATCCATGTTTGCTACCTTGCAGTCTTCTTGTTCACTGCCTTTGTTGGGAAATTGGTAGCCTAGAAATCTAGACGCACCCTACCGGCAGCAAATGTAATTTGCAGCCAGGATCAGTCTAGCAACTCTCCGTTGGCTTGCGAGCTGGAAAAACCAAACTCTGGCCGAGCCAATCACATTGTGTGTAGAGTCGGTGGGGGGGTTATAGCTGCTGCTTCTGCTGGCGAACAGCGGTCTTTCGAATCTGCTTTGGCCGCGACTCTGGAAGACTTGGAGTTAAGCTTTTCTTTGAGAAAAGAACAAAGAACGGCACTGAAGTCATTCTTAAGAAAGGAAGATGTGTTCTGAGTTTTGCCGACCGGATACGGGAACATTTTAATCAATCAACTAGCGTTGCTCTGCCTGGTTGTCGCGCTATCCTATTGCGTGCAGCGGGAATTTGAAAGACAACCGTTTATCCCGCCCCTCGGATTGAGCCCTGCCAATGGTGAGTTCCCAGACCCAACATCTTGATGTGGTTCTGGCTTGTCAGGCTAGGAAATTGGTACATTTCCTTGCGCTTTCCCACCAGCAACTGTCTATTAACAGAGTAGTGTGAAACCGGCGGCAGGGAATGTGTATCATGTCGAGTGAATGACAAAACAGGGACCCAATCGTGAAAACATTGCACCAGTGGGTACCTTGAAGTCAAGACACAAGGTTGATGCTACCAAGAAAGAAAAGAGGATTTAAAGGAGGCTACCTCACTCCAATTGCACACCACCAAAACACCATCATTGCAGCAATTACTTGCGTCAAATGAGTCTGGATTGACGACAATTCAATTACCAGATAATCGCCACAAGATCCGGTGCCCGGATGTCTTCCGCCTTGCAAAACGTTGCACATTTCGGGAAACGACAACAAACATCGAGCTAGCAAGCTATTCGCTGAAAATGGCAAGTTTTTAAGAATATTTGCATCGTGCAACAAGGCAGATCTGCTTGGTTCTTTTGGGGAATGATTGTAAAAAAAAAAATTTGTCCGGAGCTTAGCACTGCCCAAGACGACTGTGATTGGTTTCAAGAAATGCAAACAACCCAGACCGTTTTCTTCTCCTATCCTGGAGTGTATGCGTGGTAGGATAGGTCTGGTAAGCAAGACTAAATGTGTCATAATCACCCCAGAATGGCACTAGGGACAACACAGCAGGATGATACACTGGCTAATTAATGCTGGGCATTGAAAACCAAATTCACATAACTGACCAGATGTGGTCAGAAACATTACTGCAGTCCAGTGTTTGTGCGCGTCGCTGCGTCATGACATGAGTCTGTCCTATTTCCCAGTGTCAATTTGCATTGATGCTGCAAAAAAACTGCAGTTTTATCACCATCACTCCCGAGCACATCCTTGCTGCCGTACATTGACTTCTTTTTGTGTCTCTACAGTAAGTCCAGTGTGTTTTCCATACTCGCAGTATAGATATTCCAGATTGTGGATTTGTCTGTAGTGAACACAGACAGTGAGGAAATTTAAAGAACATCAGGGGATATGGAGGGAAATATCTCCAGGTGAGCACACCTAGCCAGTCACTGCCGAAATGAGGTGTGACTCATATTGTTCATTTCAGATACGTACAAAATGTGTGAAGCAGATCCTCCATCTGAAAATACCTTTCTACCCCTTAAGACTGTCCTAACAACATCTCTTTTTTTTGGCTTTTATGGTCTTTAATTGATAACATAGCTTGAAGACAAGAAAGGGGAGAGAGAGATGGGACGACATGCAGCAAAGGGCCGCGGGTTGGATTCGAACCCGGGCCACTGCCAAGGGCTCAGCCTAAATGGGGCGCACACTCCACTTGGTGAGCTGGAGGTTGCCCCGTCCTAACAACACTTCTGAAAGAGCACATAATTAGTGCTTCCTATAGGCAGATGTGCCCCCATGCATATTATTTTCCTATTAAAAAAAATAAATCAATCAAGGTTCAGTCAGTCACAGTTGAAAACCCTGTATTTAATATTGATTTGTACTACGAATTTATTCTCTGACAATTTATGTCAGCCTGCAAGGGTGGGTAACTCTACTCCTGTAAATTAAAGGGTTAGTGAACTTTTCCTGTGTGTGTGTGTGTGTGTGTGTGTGTGTGTGTGTGTGTGTGTGTGTGTGTGTGTGTGTGTGTGTGTGTGTGTGTGTGTGTGTGTGTGTGTGTGTGTGCGTTAACATATGTGTTACTCTTCTGTTACCAAAAACATAGCTGCGAGTTTATGTTTCAAAGATGCCAAAGTGTTATTTGATCTTTTGCGAGTGTGTGTGTGTGTGTGTGTGTGTGTGTGTGTGTGTGTGTGTGTGTGTGTGTGTGTGTGTCCTTCACATGCATGTACACACTTGTCTGTTTCAGCTAAGGTAATTATGTGTAAGTTCTGTGAGTGTATGTGTGTGGTGGGGTGAGGAGGAGGGGGGATTTTTTTTTAAATACAGAGGGGTTGATAATTATGGGTTAAATGAGTGCTCTCAGTCAGCCTCCCTGAGTGTGTGTAAAAAAAGGAAGGCGCAACGAAAGCCACTTCAAGGCCGGCTAATTACCCCGAGGAAGAGAGGAAACATAAATGGACGATTTTGCGGCTATAATGTTACAGCAAAACGGCTACATCGACCTCAGCACGTGAAACGGAGCCACAACTTCTTCTGATGGCTCCTAGCAGCCCTGAACAGATGTGTGTGTGTGTGTGTGTGTGTGTGTGTGTGTGTGTGTGTGTGTGTGTGTGTGTGTGTGTGTGTGTGTGTGTGTGTGTGTTTGCATACATATGTGTAGAATCAGTCAAAACTGAACGTGTGTTTGTGCATGGGTCTGTACATGCGCTGTAGGTGAGGTGTCATGTATTCTGGATTGTGTGTGTGTGTGTGTGTGTGTGTGTGTGTGTGTGTGTGTGTGTTTGCATCTATATGTGTAGAATCAGTCAAAACAGAACGTGTGTTTGTGCATGGGTCTGTAGGTGAGGTGTCACATATTCTGGATTGTGTGTGTGTGTGTGTGTGTGTGTGTGTGTGTGTGTGTGTGTGTGTGTGTGTGTGTTGTGTGTGTCGTTGAATCCTGATGTTTCTGCAGGTGTTACATCAGGCAGGTGTTATATTGGTTTCCAGTGGTGTACACAGTGGTTTTAAGTGTACAATTAGTCTTTTTATGTAACATGCAAAAACTCATTTACACATGAGTTGCAGTCACAAGCTCAGATTCTTTACATTCAAGGCTCAGTCAGATTCTTATGTCATGTAATCTCTATACACATAGCACTCACTACTGATGCTACAGTAACTACCCAGTTTTGGGATTTTCCCTGAAAAATTGTTGTTGTGTTGTGTGTTGCATCATTTCCTTTGGCAGAAATTAATTCAAAACCTTTTGATTTTTGTTAGATGGAGTGAAAAAGAGCAGCAAAAGGTGTATCTGAGAGCAAATATTTTCTGAAGGCAGCAGAGTCATTAGAGATACATCTGATCAAATCTGGCCCCAGTGAGATGTACATGTGTCCATAGATCCAGGACAGGCAGCTTTCATGGCTGCACAGTTGCATTTGATTTTAATCCTTTTTTAAAACACTTCTCTGTAGGACCAATTCTGCTATCTTTCTTTTTTTCATACAACCATTTTGAATTGTTTTATGACCTGAACACTCCCAAGTAGTAAAGAAAGGAATCCTTCCTATTGCCAACTTCCATCCCACATGACTTGATGTTTGATAAAGTGACATGGCAACATGTGTCTACCAGTTGACCCTGGCATTTTGTTGCCTTGTCTGACAGGCCATTTTGTCAAAATCTTTGCATATACCTTAACCTACAAGGCTCCTCCCAGTAGGAGTACAACCACTTCCAGTTTACCTCCCAACCTCTCAGCCTGACATCTAACCTCCCAGCAGGAGGCGGGAGCTGGGGGCTATGAGCAGGGAGCTGAGAAGTGGGAGGCAAAATCATGAAGTGATTTTACTGGCACTCGCTCCTCCTCCTCCATCTCTGAGGGCTTCTTCAGGTTATAATGAATGCAGACCACCTTATCTAAAACCTCACCACCTCCACCCTGCCCCCTTGCTACCTCCTACCCTGCACCTCCTCCCCCACCCTCAAACCTCCCACCCTTCAGCTCTCTAGTACAGAGGCAGTGCATTTTGTTTTCATGTCTTGACATTAAAAGCAGTTTAGCGGTTTGATCTTAGCTCCACAGCTAGCAGTGTAGCATACACATGAGGGTCAGTTTGTGTGTGTACGTGTATCTCTGGCCAGTGTGAGAGACTTTAAGATATTGATGGATAGGAAAGGAGCCGTTGAAAGTGTGTGCTTGTGTTAATGTGGAGTGTAGTGTGTGGAAGCTCTGCCTTTAAGTGATAAGGTATTCACTTTGTAACTCAGCAGGAGGCCCAGCAAGTAGTACCAGATCTGCCCCTCTGTAGTGCACTCCACGCACACAGACACTCATGCAAATGGATCTACACACACACACACACACACACACGCACACACACACACACACACACACACACACACACACACACACACACACACACACACACACACACACACACACACACACACAGGCATGTCCATCTCAGTTTACAAAATAAAATAACTTAAAAACTTTTCTCAGAGATATTCATATGCATGAAAATCGGCACCTCTGCCAAGCTTTCAAAGACTTAATACAGCTTGGACACACACAGACACACACACACACACACACACACACAGATCCATCCTTACACATCCACCCACTCACAAACACACATTCACACTCGCACAGAAAGACACATATTTACAGTATACTCTCCTCCCACAGAAATAGTTACACTGCCCAGTCTGCACACACGAAAACACATGGCTTGGTTCAAACATACGCAGTTTAACTCCGTTCAAGGCTGCCTGTTTAGCTGCCTCCAACATTGCAAACCACTGTGACATATCGTATGTCAGCCAGCATGCTGTGAGCATTAGCAATAACTGGATTTCACATAAGTTATTGAAAGCCATTTGTAAACAGAAACATGAAAGCAAACAAGCTCGCACGCAGCCTCACTTGATCATCAAAGGCTTATCGATCAAATGGACCTCCGCCTCCTGCTCCTCCCTGCTGCACTAAAAACCTATGGGAGCAAAGAACAGTGCATCTTGTTTGTTCCACACCAAATTTAAGATGTCCAGCTTTCTTTCTTTCTATTTTTCGTTCTTGTACACGTGTGTGTGTATGTGTTAAATTGGATGTTTGTATCTGCGAGCAAATGTCCCCACCAGTGTAGGTAAATATGATCTGAGAGAATGACATTGGCATCATTGTGTATCTGTGTTATCTTTCATCTTTAAACAACAGTGATTCAATTAAGAGAAGAAAATAATTGAGATTTGTCTCATTCATTTCATGTTGGTTTCTGGTTGAATTTGTCTTCTTCAAGCAAATGAAAAAGAGGAAAACATGCATCGTTGTGACGTTCTTTGATCGTGTCCTGTAGTCTTTGGCTAAATAACTTATCTTAAATCTTGAAATACAATTGCCAAACATCCTAGTGATTACAATAATTAAGATGGTTTTTAATATTATTATATATAAGTTTTCCTTTGCTGAATTTGTGATCTCTCATGTGGTGGACAGAAAAAGAATTCAAATTATGATAAGTCTTGCATCCTGGATTATTTCAACCCGGGTCTTAATTTAATCATTTTACCCATTATTTCTATCCATGATAACATTTCAACACTTTAATTGCTAAGATATGGAAAATGTGTCCTCAACAATTCAGTCAGTGCAAAAAAAGATAGATCGTATAAATTATATTGAATTATATTCATTATAATCTTAAATTGATTTTGTATCATTGTGTCTCGTCAACAGTCCAACAAAGTGTCGGTGGTGCAGCAGTCTCACGGGATGCATCCGCTGACGTCCCTCCTGCCCTACAGCAACGAGCACTTCAGCCCAAGTCCTCCACACCTGCCCACAGACATGAGCCAGAAGACAGGTAAGAGAACACGTGTGCGAACACACACACACACACACACACATACACACACACAAGACAAGACAGAGGTAGACATGGATACAGTATAACACACAAACATTACTGATGTTGTATTCTTGTTGAAATACAGAACTACACACAATTAAGAGGTCTCTCACACACACACACACACACACACAGATATACTCCAGACAGCTGCTGAAATGTTGATGAAATCCTCCTTTACATACACACTGCAATCTGTTTCATTCATCACAACGACACAAATGCAGCGCACACACACAAGAAATGTGATATAACAAATGTAATATTCCTGTTTTCTTTCTATTTCTATACCCCTCTCTCTCTCTCTCTTACACACACACACACACACACACACACACACACATACTCAGGCACGCACATAGTGTGTGAAGTGGCAGTACCGGCTCCGTCAGCCTGTGGCGGTTCCATGGCTGCTCTGAAGTGGCCTGCTCCTCTGAAGGGACTGCCACACACACACACACACACACACACACACAAAGATGGAAACAATTAGAGTGACAATCGCACAAGCCATCGCTGCAGCACACACAAGGTTCTCCTTAGCAAGCACTGTGCATACAAACACACACTGCTCTGTTTGAAAGTCACAAACAAACACTCCCTGACATTTAAAGACTGTAGGATTTTTGCATTTCAAGAGGCGGAGCTGAAATGGCGTCAGCGTTGGTTGGTCCATCTGTCTCACTGTACATCTCACACTTTGCAGTACAGATCAAGATATCTAAACTGCTGACCATATTACTTTTGAATTTGCTTAACATATTCCTGATCCCGAGGGGATTTTGGCAACCTCATCCTCTTTCGTCTGGCGTCACTAGCCAAAATCATTTAGCACATTCATGGTCCCCAGAGGACTAATCATACATGTATTAAAGGTGAGCTCCACTGATTCTACACATTGTCTGTTTTTAGATCTTTGGGAGTATTAGTGCACGTGTGAAAAAAGTTGTAAAAAGCCTTTTTTGGCTCCAGAGGGAGCTGCGCAAAATCGGATAAATTGGTTGGTTGCGGCTGAAGACTACAAGTTAAAAGTCGAAAAAAAAGCTGGAGGTGTGGAGTTCAAAGTAGTTTACTAGGGATGCACCGAATCCAGATTTTTGGGGTTCGGCCGAATACCGAAGCCACTGGTTAAGATTCTGTCGAATCCCAAACCGAATACCGAATCCTACTCCCATCCTCAGTCCATTAACGCACTAAACATATTAATGAAGTAAACAACGTCCACAGCCTCTAAAATAGTTAAATGTAACAACTTAATGTTCAAGTCACACAATCTTTTCACATCTCTATCGCCAGATGAGTGACACATTTTTGCTAACCAGTGTATGATGAAGGCATGTTGGGTGGGTGAAATTAGAAAGCTAACGTTAGCTAACGAGCAGCAGCCGGCCGTTCGGTCCCTCCGCTCCCACTGTAGGCGGACTCATTTGCAGAGAGAACAGCTGACAGCCTGGGAGAGGCCCTGTCTTTAGCTGTGGCTGTCCTTCCTTTGCCGTACTTGAAGTTGGTGCATTTTGGCTGCTGTCTGTAGTTTCCTTCATGCACAACTCGTATTCTTTTGGATGTTTCATACGCAAATGTTTTAACAGCGGCGAAGTTGTGTATTGTTTAGGGTCCTTGCCACCACGAGACAAATCTGCATTGCAAACTGAACATGTAGCTCGACTTGAATCGCCTTCTTTTGACTGAAAGTACGTTCCATTTTCACTTTCTCACAGCCTACTGCATTGAACGGTCCACCTACGTAAACACCTTCCCGTAATCAGCGGTGGCGTCATTACGTCGACCAGCTTAGTGCGCGTAGTACAAGCGTAGGGTTCGGTTCAGTGGAAACAAATTCTAAGGTTCGGCAGAAACTGAACCCCGTCAAAAAGTGTTTGCAGTCGAGTAGCATTGTGGGTAATGTAGGCGCCATCATCTCAGCACACAGCCTTTTGTAGGAGCTAATACAGTAGTTTCAGGAAAAGAGACACTAATGCACATGTGCTGTGGGCTGCACAATAAGGGGGAAACAGCGAAGAGAATTTTTTTTTGGCATATGTGCTGGATGAGCAACTTTCATCGCATTGGAATGAATGAATTCATACATCCATGAGACTTAACACTTTTATTTTGGACCGGAGCTTTGCCATGAAATTTATTCTACATTTATTGGTAATTTGTGGATGTAATCCAGTGTAATTCCCCAGTTTATCAGTGTAGTTTATGAACTACACTGCAGATTGGAGTCATTGCTAACAGTGAAAACTGACTTAGTCATTTGGCAGGGGTCAGCAACATAACTCACTATTTAATACAGCTGATAACCATGAAATTGCTCCCTGGCATGGTTCAATTCATTGGTTCTCTAACACTACCTGGGTTTTCCTCAGACACTTCAGAGAGTTTCTCAGTTTCTGAGTCTGAACGATAACTGAAGAATTTTGACAGTGCATGACGAGGAAATAGGGCTGGGCAATATATCAATATTGATATCATGATATGAGACTGGATATTGTCTTAGATTTTGGATATCGTAATATCATGATATGACACAAGAGTTACCTGTCCCTGGTTTTAATGGCTGGATTACAGTAAAGTGATGTAATTTGTTGAACTCACCAGACTATTCTAGCTTTTCTATTATTTGCCTTTACCCACTTAGTTATTATATAGACATTGATGATGATTATTTATCAAAAATCTCATTGTGTGAATATTCTTTTGTAAACACAACATGTCAACCCTACAATATCGCCGTAATATCGATATTGAGGTATTTGGTCAACAATATCGTGATATTAGATTTTTTTTCCATATCGCCCAACTCTACGAGGAAAGCGAGTAGCTTTTTTTCAGAGAAAAGTGAGAAAACAGTAGGAGAGAAAGAGCTTGACAGCAAAAGAAGAAACTTCAATTGAACAAGTCTTTTCTTGGCTCTGATAAGATATTGGAGTGTGACCTCAGGCAATCTTCTGCATGCTCTGTCTGGAAACCCCCTTTATCCTACAAAAACACTCCCCTTGTCTGGTCTAGACTCTTTGTATGTGTGTGTCCATGACTGACGCTAGCATAGTGACTCAGCCCTTAATGACAGACTGAGCCACCTGCTTCTAACAAACACACACACACACACACACACACACACACACACACACACACACTGCTGCACATAACCTTCCCTCACACCATCTCACCTGAATTCTGATTACATTGTTCACTACAGTGTTCACAGACAAACACAGACACACACACACACACACACACACATACCACCTTACCTCACTCCTCATATCATTCGTCAGCTCCTCACAGGTAGGGGTTACCTCATCAGTGATGTCATTTTTCGGCACAACTATTTACTCTGCTGTCCTCAAACTGTTCTACTGCATCGCTGAGCTCAACATGGATCAATATAGTTTTATATTTTTTGGCAGAAAGTCAGAAGATTAAAGCTAAAGTATGATGAGAAGTGGGATGAAAGCTGATCTGAGGTTTGTGAGCACTGGAAAGCATGAAAAAACAAGCAGTGTTATGTGATTTTCCAGATGTTTTAGAGATGTAGTGTACTGTATAACTGAAAAGCTGATGTTTTGGCCCACCTTTCTTATAATTCAAATATGTGACATTTCATAGAAATAGTAACCGGTTTTAGCAAGTTTAGAACACCACTTCCCAAAGCTTTTGGCTCGTGACCCATCAACGGTCAACTTGCCTCGTCAGTGGATGCATGTGTCTGCAAGTTGTGACCAGTTCAACCAAAGACAGATTGTCCTTTTGTCTATTTCTATATTTGAATAATCTTTTGAGTTCTAAAAAATGAAACGATCCATGTATTCACAAGAAAAGAGCAAACATTTGAGAATAGTCAGAGAAATAAGGGAGGATTTTGTAAGCAGAAATGGTATTGTTCTTGCTTTTTTCTGCTGTTAATCATCTCGTAACTCCACTGGTTAATCTTTGGTTTGGAATCACTAGTTTAGATGCTACTGTTCTAATAGAGAGCAGTCTGTCAGGGGCCTATTTGATACAGTCATGCTTTTGCTTTAATTTGATTGTTCCAAGGTTGAAGAGAGCATACAGTGGCCAGCAGGGGAAAAAGTCTGAGAATAGGCAAAGGCCAAACACTCAGATGAGGCATTCAAAAGCCTGATTAATGATTTCTGTGAGGCTATCCAATGGTAATATGAACGCAGGTGTGACATTTATGTACCTTGGTAAACACCCTTTTTTTTTGGTCTTGGTCATTTAAAAGCAGCCTGTGTTCAGTCTGTTTGGCTGCAATATGCCATGTTTACCACAATTGAAGAGGAGTATGTGCACATTGTAAATCAGTGCAGGTTTACGCCACCCAGTATAAAACGTGCGTTTATTTAGATTAACAAATGTGTAATTTCAGTGCTTCCCTGCCAAACAGTCATGTTTTCCCTTTTTAATTTTAGCACTCCACCATGTATGTTTGTACAAGAAGCATGCAGTGGGGTCAGCATTATAGAATCTGTGCATACTCTCATCATGTTAAGGCTCTTGCCCATTTAAAATAGCATCCCAATGCCTCTCTCGGTGCTGTCACCATTTAATCACTTCTTCACACTCATAGTTGGTGTGATATGATATGATAGAGGTAATTGCTGTGGTGATTTCTGCTCCACTGCTACAACAATGTAAGTAATGTTTTTTTTTAATAGATAGAAATATTTTGAGCTGAAACTGTTTTGATTGTTTATTGTCTGTGAACAATTGTCAAATTATAGTTCTACATTTCCTCAGGCTTCACCTTTATATATCTCCTGTAATCATTTGAGCTCTTGTAATTTCTGAGCTCTTTCTTTCTCGCACCCTATCTCCAGGCCTATAATTATACCTCTCATGCATGACTTGCATGTAAAGGTTGAAGGAAAATCAGAGATGTGATCACCAGTTGCCTTCCTTTTTTCTTTAATCTTTTTTTGTGGCTTTTTGTGTCCCTCTTTCTAAATCGCCACACAGATGATAAAATACGAGGGTTGCGCATCAGTATAACAATTCATCTTTTAACTCCTGTTACTCTTCAGAGGCATCATGTTGTCGTCATGTTGGCAGCCAGTAGGATGTTCCTGTGAACTCAGCTCATTGTAGATGACAGGCGCTTACTATAATAATCATGCATTGTTTGTGAACAAGGAAAGTCTTTTGTTATATTTCAGCTCAAAGTTGACACCTCTCTTTCTTTAACCTCCTTTGTTGAGAGTTGAACTCACAGCTCTTGCTTTATTCTCACTGAACAGTTTACTTCCTGTGTTGTTTCCATCAGCGCCCACTGTCTGTCTTCACTGCTGCCTAAAAAAAGTTACTGAGTGACCTTTCGTAGAGTTTAACTTTTATAAACCCCTAAACTTTCCCTTAATAGTGAAAGTAAAAAATAAATAAATAGGACTGGGTATCAGAACTTGATTCTTTTTTAAGGTATAGACCTTAAAAAAGGAAAAAACCCAGTACCAACTAGTATCAAAACTTTTCCAGTCAAACGATACCTGCAATAAATGCATAAAATGTGGAAGGATTATTTCAAATAAAATACTCTATTGGTATCGGTATCACTTTAGAGGTATTGGTGTAATTTTTTAAACAATACCCAGCCCTAGTGTCTAATGCCAGTGCGCTAACATACAGTATGTATATTGCAATATCCCCCTTTATTTATGTTATAAAATATCTTCTGTCACCTAAAATTGGCTGTTGAAGTACAGAGCGATCTATGGCGGATCAGTTTCACCAATTCAGGCATCAGAAACAACATAGTAAGCCAAAACGTTGTTGCAGAAAGTTTGGTAAAAATAAATATTTTCATAATTGAGGTTCTAAATTTAGCAGCACTGCTGTTTCAAAACATGACAGTGAAGGTGCAAACTGTCACACCTGAGCCCCGCTGCTTTAGCTCATCACCTCACATCGATATGGCAAGAGACTTACAATGACAGGAATGCAAGGATGCCAGTTTCCATGGTAACCAGAGAGCTTGTTAAAAATCTGTCTGTTTATGTGTTCTCATGTAAGTACACTTGTTAGATCACAGCAAATTAAAATCTCACTCTGATATCACTGTTATATCTGACAGCAGAGTGGAAAAAGTGGATTGGAGAATTACCTTTTCATAGAACAGCAAAAAAAATTTGACTTGGTCTGGAGCAGGGGTGTCAAACTCATTTTCCCAGAGGGCCACACTGGAAAAGGAGAATCACACCAAGGGCCGGACATGTAGAGTTTATTGACGTGCTTTTGTTACTGCATGTCACTTCTTTTTTTTTTTTTACATTTTTATAGCTTTTTTCCTCATTTTTGTTGTTTTTGTTCTGATGTTTTTGTGGCTTTCTCAGACATTTGTCACCTTTTTGTAAATTTGTTGCTTTTCCCGACATTTTTGTACGCTTTTTGTTGACACGAAGCCCTACAAAAGTCATCAAAAGAGTTTTTTCTCGGGGAATTTCTGAGTCTCAGAGTCGGCAAATCTGCCATATTCTGCTTTGAATGTCACGTAATTGCAGTTTAAAAAACACTTTCTTGTGTTTTTGGTTTGGCGCACAACTATAGGTGGGCCAAAATGTATTGTGAACCCAAATTGATATATGGGTCGGATCTAAATCTCTAGAGGTCTAGAGGATTAAAGTGTGCTAGAACTTTATAAATGTATGTATTTTAGATTTCATTTTTAAATGTTTCTGTTTTTGCATTTTTTCCATCTCAATAGTTGTTAACCAAACACAATAGGTTACTTTTTTATTGTTTAAAATGTATATCTTAGATTTACCAAACTAGGTTTACATTTGAGTTACATTTAATTTGATCTGAGACTTTTCCTGCCGGTTTGTGTTTGACATTGTGTGACCCAGCTGTTCAGTCCAGTCACTTCAGTCAACCATAACACAATATTTAGCATGTGATTATAAAAGTAGCTGTTCCCAGTCGATCCAGCACCGTCACATTGCTTTGACTGTTTCTCAGATATGACTGTTGGCTCGGACAATAGAGTGTAAAAAGAAAAAGCAGAAATGAAACATGTCTGCTCGCGGTCACACTTTTATGTGCAAGATGAGCACAGATTAACACTTACTGTAGAGTACGGGCTTAAGATATTACTGTAAGTGTGTGCAGTAGTGTGAAGTAACTAGTTGCAGTTACCTGAGCAGAACTTTGGATTGTCACTGCATTTCTTTGCGTTTTTTTAAAGTACTATTTAAAGAATAAGACTGGCGATAATTCTATATTTTTCTTATCGTCAACAAATCCATGAAAGGACCAAAACCTTCTACTTACAAGTATTGTATATGTAAAACCTGATATAGCTTATTCCTCTGTGCTATGGCTTCATTGTCCATTTTGTTGTCCAAAAACTACTAAAAACACATCAGGGAGCCAGACCGTTGCACTGAGTTACATGTTCCTTCATTAGCAAAGTAAGTAAGTAAGTAAGTAAGTAAGTAAGTAAGTAAAGTTTATTTGTATAGCACCTTTCACAGTTAAAAATCACAAAGTGCTTCACATTAAATTGTAATACAATACAACAAATTAAAATACAAGAAAATTAAAATACAAATAGAAAACATAACAAACAATCATAAAAAAAAAAAAACTCAACTAACTAAAAGCCTGCTTGAACAGCAGAGTCTTCAATTGCTTTTTAAAAGATTCGACAGAATCCACACAACAGAGAGGGAGGCAAGACATTCCACAGCCTAGGAGCCACTACTTGGAATTATTGATCCCCTCTAGTTTTAAACTGAGTGCGGGGAACCACTAATAGCCTCAGATAATGATAGTAATAATGGTGTTTTAATTTGGGTCAAATCCACACACGCCATCCTGCTGTTGTAAACACTCAGAAGAGCACCAAATGTGTATTAATCTGCAGCTGAAAATAGTCCCCAATAAATGCACTCTTTATTCCTGTTTGAGTAGGTGTTTGCTCAAATGTTTGACTTTATATTTACCTATATATTTATGACCCATTTTTGAAATTCATTTATTGTTTTTATTTTTTTGTTATAAAGTAATGGCAGCCTCATCTTTTGAGGCAGTTCTGTTTTCTTTTATTTCTGTTTTTGAGTTTAGTTTAAAAATAACATGTTTAAGTTTTCAATTGAGTTTGATTTCCAAGCTTAACATTGCTTATGACCGTAGCTCTTCCAATTACCATTGCATTAAAGTAACTATACCTTCTGAAGTAATTTGTTTCTTTAATTATTAGAGAAAACCAAAAAGAACCCTACGTTTACTTTCAGATGACTGATGGCAAGAGTGTGAGACTCTCTGCTTAAAATCTGCACGATGAAAAAGGGAAACTGTATTGGAAATGAAATGTGCGGAATAATAAGGGCAAATATTAAAGGAGTCATATTAGACATAGCTTTTATAATCTGTAGTTTTACACTGTAAAAACTGACTTCTGCTATTACTGTGACTTTTGATGTTTGCTCTTAACAAAAGTAACTGTTCCTGTACTTTGAGTAAAATTTGTCAGCCCTTATTACCGCCCTTACTGTAACAAAACACTACAAAGTTTCTTCTGGTCTTGGGCTCTTTTATGTACACCACACCGGCTGCTTGTCAAGTCATTTAAAGGCTCAGATGCTGCAGCACTTTCACTCTCAGTGGTTATAACCACCACAGCACATTATCAGTGCAGGAATACTATTTTCAGCTCCTCCGGTCTCGGTTTAAAATGCACACGTTCTGATGCCGAGCTCACGCAGAGTCAGATTTGACTCAAATGGTTTCCTTTTTAAGTTGTTTCCCGAGACGCTGACATGGAGACCGTGAGATAGTTGCTTTAGCCGTCATTAGACGGCCGCTTTAAAAGGGGCATTCCAAAGAAAACTGCCCCATTACTGCAGCTAATTTTCCCCTTCAGGTTTCCCAACAACAAACAAGTCTGCAAAAACGTGACTTACAGAAACCAGCGTCATGTTTCCATCACATCCAAGTTTGACAGATTAGATTAGTCAGAATAAAACTGTGTTTAGGATTTCTGTTTAGATGTTAGGGATACAGTCATTTCATATGGGTGATTTCGAAAAAGGATGTGACGTTCACCATCTCGGTATCAAAAGAAGCATTAGCATTCATTGTTATTAATGCTGTTATTCATCTGTATTCCTAACAGTCAATATCTATTATAAATGGTTAAATGGGGCAATCTGTTGAGTTCAACTGAGATTTAATCAAAAGACATTTCACTTTAATCCTCTACATTATTAAGAGACAGAAACATCTATACTAGCCTACGGGCACATTCAGCCTGATGATAGCCCTCTGGCAAAACAACAAAATGGCCTACAGTATGTTGTTGTGTGTTGAAGTCCAGTTTGAAGGCAGAGGCAAAGATACAGCCCTGCTGTTTTTATACTATACTATCGCTGAGGCAGTACTACACCTTTTTTTATTTTTTATTTAACATGGCGCTAAACCTTTTCTGTTTTAATGCTTACATGGTGAACTGTAAAAGTAGCATATTGCTACAATCTACAAGACGTTCTACCTCGAGTTGAGTGTTTTCCCCCATTCTGAAATCCCATCTCAAATATTTCTTTGAACAATGTCCTCAACATGGGACTCTCCTCAAAAAATGTAACGATCACATGGGTGTATGTCACGGCCACCAGCGTTATTTACTTTGACTTTGATTCTTAGAAATCATGTTTTGTCTGTCAGTTTGGCATGGCTCAAAAGTACTACAATACCCATGAACCTCAGTCACTGTTGCTACGGAGAAGAAGCCAGTCAGAGGAGTGAATGGAAACGGTGCAGAATTCAAAACTCTTCATTGTTGAAGTGCTGCAGCATCAACAACGCCGTGCTCTCATGGAAATAAATGAGGAGTCCGTGTTTTGTCACACAGTGCTGTTGTTTGTCTGAACACAGCCTGAGGGTAAACCCTGTGTTCACAGTGGCGGAATTTACCCTGATAAAGACCTCTATATGTTGAACCTTGTTTGTGTGTCTGAGTTTGATACATGCTGTTGAGAAAACTCCTCCATGATGTAACCATGACACATGTAGACCTGTGATGGGAAGATGTTGCAGCATGGATCAGCCAAAAGTCCCTTCTCCCTCTTTTAGTACTCTTATCTCTTTTTGAATAAATTCATTACATTGTCATTAGGGCTGGGTACCGAATTCAATGCTTTTTAGGCACCGACCGAATTGCCTCTCAAGTATCGAGTATCGAAAAATGCCTCGTCTTGCAATACCTAAGGAGTAAATCTCATCAGCGTCAGTGAGCCAATAAGCATGCAGCATGCTTCTGCCAATATCTAATAATGTTTTTGATTGTCTGTTTAACGTCACACGTCGTAGAGACTCGCAGGAAAAACTCGACGTTATGCACAGAGACTGGGCTCACATAGTAGGAGCTGAAAAATAAATAAAAACATTTGTGCCGTAATGTAATTTCTTTCTGTTTTATAAAATTGGTATCGAAAAAAGTATCCTTAAGGAACCGATATCAAAGTCACGGTATTGGGATCGGTACCGGTATCGACATTTTTTTAACGAAAGCCAGCTAGTGTTGGGCATCGTTTTAACGAATCTGATTCCAATTGCAATTCTTCCTTTCGATTCCGGTTCTTATCGATTCTTTGAGGGGTGGAGTTGAAATGGGTCACATGCTTATATCACAAATAAGAGGAAAGTTTTATTTTGATTCAATGGTGGATTGCAGTTTTACCGGGCTTTTTCAACGTAAAATAAAGCCACACTAGAGCGCCGCTTACTGCGCTCCATGGCTGCAACACAACAAGCGCCTGGCCGCTACGGAAACCAAAACAAGCACATGTTAAATTTGGAACCCATGATCAGATTTTAAACCAAATCCTCCAAACGATTCCAATAAAGAAACAATTCCGATGGAATCGTAATTTTTGAAACGATTCCAAGTAGGAATCGGTCCTTGATGCCCAACCCTATACCCAGCCCTAATTGTCATTGTCACAGGATAGATAGATAGATAGATAGATAGATAGATAGATAGATAGATAGATAGATAGATAGATAGATAGATAGATAGATAGATAGATGTGACTAATGAGGTGTCTACAGGACAACATAGGATTGTGTTTTATCTTGTTACGGGAGTGACCATAAAAGTAGTATAGGGGGATGGATCAATCTTGGAATGGATGAAGGGAAGGATGAGAGAGGGAAGGAAGGAAAGAGTTAAAATGTTTGTAAATGAAAGGTGAGTGAGCGTAAATTAGAAGATAATAAGAAGTGTAGAATGCGTAGGGTAGGAGAAGAGTATGGGTAGTTTAGGGAGAAAAAGAGAAGAAGGGGAAGGGAGGAGGAAGGAAAGGTGAAAGCAGATCAGTAACGTTCGATGAATCAGTCACATTCCTGTCGTCCAGATTTATAGTGGCTCGGGGTCCTGAAACAGGCCCGGAGCCGCGGCCAAATTACAGTCATCTAGAGCATTCCTCTGCTGCAAACACAGGTTAGCAGTCGGGCCGCGCTAAGTGCTAGGTGCTGCCTGTTGACAAATGACTTCCTTTGAAGGGCACAAAGAGAGAGACAGAGAGAGACTGGATATTTACTGTGTGAGGGCAGAGAGTCGAGCCGTCTGTTTCTTTTGTTGGAAAACATTTCTGCTAAAAGTAGAAAATGAAGAATGCAAAAGGGTTTGTTTGGGTGTGTGTCTACCCCTATCTGTGTGTGTTTTTAAAATGTGGGAACTTAACTTGTGTAGAATAAACCAGTGAAACCAACATCAGCTCCCAGCGGAGGGTCCGACACACACACTCAACACACAGTATTATGTCACACTACTAACACATGCACACTCTCAGAGACACACTGTGACAGGATGGGAACAGAAGTGTGTGACCTGTGTTAAGGGTATCTTTGTGTTTTAATACCTGGTTCCCAGACTACTAATAGCCCATCAGACCTGGGGCCAGGGCTGAACTGACCTAATGAGTGTGTGTGCATGTGTATGTGTGTGTTTAAAAGACAAAAAGACAGGGAAATGGCAACATTTCTTTAGTGTGTCTGTACTTATGAGGTCTTTAGTGACAAAATGCAAGAGAGAAAAGAGTAATACAGTGATGTGTGTGTGTGTGTGTGTGTGTGTGTGTGTGTGTGTGTGTGTGTGTGTGTGTGTGTGTGTGTGTGTGTGTGTGTGTGTGTGTGTGTGTGTGTGTGTCCTCCAGGCGTTCACAGGCACCAGTCCCAGGACCTCTCGGGGTATTACTCCCTCCCTCCAGGCGGCGTCAGCCAGATCACTCCCTCCATGGGCTGGTGAGTGTCTCTCACACACACACACACACACACATCTGTACATACTGTGACTCACTCAGTCCTGTGTGTACTTGTGATGACCTCGTTACTGTGTAACTCACAATCTTTCCCCAACATTAAAGGAATACACTAGGTCTGTTCTTTAAATGATGAGAACTGAGAATTGATTCTTTTAGTCAATTAGTTGATTAGCTGATAAAATTAATTGGCAACTCCAGCCAAGATTTTCCTGATTTTTTTTTTTTTGTTAGCCTTCTGTGACAATAAACTAAACATCTTTGCATTTTGGATTGTTGGTCAGATAAAACAAGGAAATTCAAATATGTGAACTTGCACTTTGAAAATTGTGACATACATATCTCACTATTTTCTGATATTTTTGTGACAAAACATTTAATCAAATAGGTTAGAAAATAATCATCAGTTTAATCAATAATGAAAACAATCATTTGTCAGCCCTACCAACGTGCTTCTGCTGTTTAGTGCAAAACTCTGGTGATTTTTCTGCACCATTAATCCGTATCTTATCTAACCCCTAATCCTCAAACATTCATTTTACCCAAAAACATCTTCTGCTAATTTTCACAACTCACCTCTACTTTCCCAAACACCACCATCATCATCATTATTATTATCATCATCATCATCATCTCCCCAGCATTACATACACACGCACATACACACTCTGACCTGGCTCACATACATCATTGTCTCACCTGGTGTCAGAGTAGCTAACCCAAGGCCCTGTTGGCATAGAAACCACCTTTGATCCTCTGTGTTTAGGACTCTTACTTCAACTTGTGGCCTCTTGTCAAGACAAAAGGAATGTGGACAACTGCAAAATTTAAAAGAAATGTCAACCAAAAACATGCTGAGTAACAAACTCTATTGCTAACAGTGTTACAGACACTAAAAGTATGTATCGGTGGTGGCTGGGTTGGCTCAGTTGGCAGAGCAGGCGCACATACATATACTAAGAGGTTTATGCCTCGATGCAGAGGTCCAGGATTCAAATCCGACCTGTGACGATTTCTGCATGTCTTCCCCCTATCTCACCTAGCTGTCCTGTTATATTAAAGGCAGAAAAGCCCAAAAAATGATCTTTAAAAAAAATAAAAGTATATATCGGTGTAGTCACAAGCATGTCCTCCAAATGCATGTTTGTACTGACTACAATCCAATTATCATTGAATATGATAATATATATATATATATATATATATATATATATATATATATATATATATATGAATATAATGTGGTTTAAAACTTTTGTTGCCAAGAAATGAAAAAGAGAAAATAGAGACAGCAGTGAGCTGTCATGTTAAATACAGTACCTTCACATATATGGAACTTGTAGTCTTCCTTAAGATGTTGGCAGGTTTAGGTAGATTCTGGCCTTAAATAAATTAGCAAATACCCCAAAATAATGTATCAGTTTCTCAGCTTGTGTCTTGATGTCCCTGATAGTTCCTTATAGGGGAAAAAGCAGTAGCATTATAGAAAGCTCTGTTGTGTGGGACGTCTGCAACGGCCACATCTGCTCCGCATTTAGTTATTTCATTTAAAGTTTCCATCAATTCTGAGTTGATTGTGAGCTTGCGATGTCTTGCTGGTTGATTGTGAATTTATAATGTCTTCCATTGATTTATGGATCAACACAAATCCATTTATTGCAACCTACAGTATCTGTGCCTGGACAAAATCCCCCACGGGAGCAGTTAAAGGCTTACATCAAATGTCATGGAGATTTGGAACGGAAGCTTAAAACTTTGTTTGTGCAGTTGTACACATACATGTGTGTTTATGTCTGTTTTTCATGTTTTTGTAGGACGAGATGTCTGTCCCCAGACATTTCTCAAGTCTGTGATTTACAGGCATTTTATCTTTTTCAGACATTTCACTAAGGATTTTCGCAAATATTAACAGCTAATCTCCTTTAACCCAGATTATCTGCTTGTTTTGGCCCCTTGTAGTGTGCTTCTTTGTTGAAGGAGGAGGAGGAGGAGGAGGAGGAGGAGGAGGAGGAGGGAGGAGGAGGAGGAGGAGGGTAGAACATAGAGAATGAGTGGTTAAATGTCAAACTGTTGTTTACTGTTGTTTTCACTATTTGCCTGGTCTCCCCCCTCTTGCCCTTCCATGGCCACCTCCACAGGTCCCCCGGGCCTGTTGGCTGGTGTGTTACTTGCCTTGGACCAGGAGGGGGTCAGGAATTATTTGAGATGTGTTTTGTTGTTTGTAAAGATGCAGCATTGCAGTGGCGACCGCTGTGGTGGGAGCAAGAGTCTCACAAAC
This sequence comes from Perca fluviatilis, assembly GCF_010015445.1. Taxonomy (NCBI): domain Eukaryota; kingdom Metazoa; phylum Chordata; class Actinopteri; order Perciformes; family Percidae; genus Perca; species Perca fluviatilis. The sequence continues at coordinate 13,180,647 of NC_053127.1, read as the reverse complement.
ATGTTGCATTATTAAATACAGTGTGAATCAAGAGCTGAATGGGATGTTATAAAGCCTCTTTAACTTCTATCAACCAAAGCAGAGTGAGAGTGAAGCACAGCCCCCACGTTTAAGGAACGATGACGGCCTGTAAAGGTCGGATTATGCTCGGAAAGAGCTAGTTTGTACAACGTGTTGTTCGACCTCGTAGAAAGGCAAAAGGGGGTGAAAAGCTGGCCGTCATAGAAAGGGGGGAGACACGTTAGCGTTTAAATGTGGGGATACCGGCATGTATTTTCGCCCATATATAGAGGTTTACTCCGCAACGCAGCGGGCCCGGGTTCGACTCCAACCTGCGGCCCTTTGCTGCATGTCATTTCCCCCTCTCTCCCCTTTAATGTCTTCAGCTGTCCTGTCAATAAAGGCCTAAAAATGTCCAAAAAAATCTTTAAAAAAAATGTGGCAGAAATAGTTGTGTAACACATGAAAAAAAAAGAGAGCTACAGAGAGAAGTTCAAACTCTGGATATTACAAGTACGTGTGAAGTTGAAGATCAGGTGTGACTAAAATGACGAGTAACAGCCAGAAAGTAAGGAAATAAATCCAGAATGTTATGGCTTTATTTTATTTCACATTTTATGATATTTTTGTACTTCAAGGCAGTGAAATTGTAGAGCAGGAGAGCAGTCAGAGGTCTTTTTGAGGCCTTTAGTGTCAAATCAAATAGTTACTGTAAGCATGAAAACGATTCCCCTCTGCAGTCATTCACGGACATTTTCAAAGTCATTACCTTTTGACTGAATCAAAAAATCAGTTTGTAGGGATGTAATTACTTTGTCACTTGTAGTCAAAGGGTAACAAAGAAAATGCACAAGGCGAAGCAGCCGGCACAATGGAGCAGGTCGCCTAGTTTTTCATTTCATTCCCAGCATACCTCTGTCCAGCCATGCTTGTCACATGGGAGGTATGTTTCTGTTTAAGTGTGGCATCAGCATCACTCAGGAGCTGCTGTTTGATGTGTGTAGTTAGATGTAGATCTAGTTAGTTTGAACTAACTGATTTATCTTTATCTGAGCAACACGTGACCTGTGTTGTAGTGTGTGACCAGTTAGGATGAGAGAGGACGTGTGTGTGTGTGTGTGTGTGTGTGTGTGTGTGTGTGTGTGTGTGTGTGTGTGTGTGTGTGTGTGTGTGTGTGTGTGTGTGTGTGTGTGTGTGTGTGTGTGTGTGTGTGTGTGTGGTGATAACGATGATTGTAAAGGTGGTTTAAATGCTAGATGTGGATTGGAGTGCGTGTGTGTGCATATGTTGAAACATAAGAATGAATCAGTTGAAGGTGGGGGGGATGGTTGGGGATGGGCTCTCAGGAGGTAGAAATGTGGTTTTCTACATATCAAAGGCTCTTGCTTACATCCAATCCCCACCCTCGACCTCCCGTGGTGTGTGAGTGTGTGTGTTTCTGTTCCCGGTAAGCCAAGTATTGACACACCGCTGTCAACAGTGCTGATCCAGACTCTCCAGGGGGGGGATCACCGTGCACCACAAGAGCTTCTACGATGGATACTTACCATAGATGCAAAGAAGCATTAAACCCCAAGATTTTACTTGATTGTTTATTATTTATCTCTCGTGTTTTTACTTGTGTGATCTTCATTTTCTTTCTTTTTTTTATACATATTTAATTAGTATTGTTGGAGGGAGCCTGAGACTTAAGATTGTCATTGTCATTTTTTTGTAATTGTTATGCATATAATACATAACTTGAACTTTATTGAACAATGAGATTTTTTTTATTTACTAAAGTATTTTTTTTTTATTATTTGTTTGCATATTACAAATGTAGCATTTTAAAAGAGAAATACACCCACACATTCAAACACTTACACATATACACAAGTTTATATGCATATACATCAAAAGAACTGTACGGGAGAGGTGGGAAGCTGAAGGCTTGTCCAAAGGTCTCTCCTAAAACTCACAGCAAGACAAACAATTTATATAAATTATAAGGAATAGAATATAAATTACAGGCCAAAAAAATAAGACCGAAATGTAGAGAAATTGAACCAGTCCAGCTTTCTAAGAATCCTAAGAATTTTTTTCAAAATGCAAACAAAGATGATGAATTGCACGACAATATGCACGTGTAAAATTCCCTAAAACAATGCCTCTGTATCACAGTAAAGCTTTACCTGTAAAGCTAAAAGGCATCAACTGTTGCTGTCTCTCCCCCTCTGCTGTGCCGTGGCAGGCAGAGCCAGCCAGTCTATCCTGCCCTGTCCCCCTGTGGATTCAGGCAGCCCTACTCCTCCAACCTCTCCAGCGCCGCCTCCTACTCCAGGTATCGTAGCCTGCTGGTCGGACCAAGCCAGACCGAGCCAAGAAAGTAATAGGAAAAACAACAAGCATTGCTCTGCATCATAAACTCCTGTTTACAGCACATAAAAAATGCCTGAGCAGGAGTTTTCCATTCGCCATGTTCATCTCCTGTCAGCTTTCATTGGGCAACTGCTGTAAAAGTCCTATTGGAGCCAGTGTGCTGTAAACAGGACGAGTCCAGTCGAGGCAAACTGAGCTGAGCCAAGCTAGTCGCTGCTGCAGAATACAAACAGCTGACATGCACGCGCGCGCACACACACACACACACACACACACACTCTCACTCTCACGCACACACACAGAAACGCACACTATTAAGTACCATCAGAACATTAACTGCTTTTTTCTTGCTATTGCATTTTTTTTTTTAAGCAAATGTTGTGTGAGATCCTGTTATGCCGTCCCATGCTGCAGGCATTTTTGTTTTTCAAGGACACGCACAGGAACCATAAAAAAAAAATAAGACTGCAAAGCCTTGTGTCCCCACTGTGAGTTTGACAGAGCTACAATGTATTTGCTGGATGTTTTTTTTTTTGTGTGTGCATTTGCTTAAGCTGCGACTCTAACTTGACACATTTGATCCTGAACGATCTTGTAAGACGTGCTTGCAGCAGACTGAGTCTTCTCGCCACAGCGCTTTTCCCATTTCGTCAGGTTGTCTGCTGGGTCTCGTACACAAGGCCTCGGACCCACAGCCACCAAAACCACCTCTTGTCACACAAACTAAAAGCCAGTATAAATTTAATAATTACATTTTTTTTTAAATTGGTCAATCATTAATCATCAATGTCACACCACAACTCAGAGGGGAAATGTATCTTCTGAATTCACTATTTCTGAGCAGTAAACAGTCTTTTTTATGCATCTTGTTATTTATATATTTCTGCTGCTAGAACTGAATTTGTCAGGTGCAGTAAACCCCAGCAGTTACTGCATGCAGGTTAAAAACAAACAATATGATTTGGATGGTGAAAATATTAATGGACTATTGTAAGATGTGTATGGGGTCGGAATTCAGTCTGTGCACTTACGAACAAGAAGACATTTGAGATGTGAAGGAGTATGTTCCTTGTCTCCCAACCTCTCACTCTCTAATGCTAGGCCGCCCTCTAGTGGTGACAAATGCTTCCATCTTTGCTGAATAAATTTAAAGAACCAAACCACACAGCTGTGCTCAACATCAACACCATCCACCAGTTGTTGGTTGTTGTTTTTTTTTTTGCTTTTTAAAGAGTTTCAATTTCAGTCAATCAACATATCTGTTCACACAGCAGGAATCCTATGTTCAGCAAATGAAATTTGGCACCTAAATGATCAACCTTTTCACGCTTTCAAGCTCATTGCTTACCAAAACTGACGCTCTTGCTATGTTGCTCACCGTCCTCTCTGCCCCTGACCCAAAGCATTTCTCTGGACTAACCAAACCTTATTTATGTCACTCTGTCTCTCGTCCATCTATCTCTTCCTCCACCTTTCTCTTTCACCTCCACCAGGTTCCCTCACTCTCTGATGCTAGGCCCATCAGGCATGCATCCTACAGGGATCCCCCACCCAGCCATAGTGCCCCCTACAGGAAAACAAGAGCACGATCAGTATGACAGGGGCATGTATGTGTAAGTATTGCCTGCACTTCATACCACGCCTGCTTTGTTTTCCTCAGTGTTCCCCTTTCTCTGTCACACTCCTCTATTCATCACCGTTCATCATATCCTCCTCTCTTAATTTTCCTCTAGCTTTTTAGTTTGTATATTTTTGTACTAATTTATGCTCTGTTTATCACTACTCTTAATGCATTTTGCTTGCAGCATTTTACCATAATTTGAGACTGGAATACTATTTTGTTGCAGTATTTAATATATTTCAATCTTTATCTGACTCACAGTTCATGTTACTGTTTTCATGCCGATGAACGCAAGTATTGTCTGAGATTTTAATTGTTGACTAGATGGGGTGGAAAGAAACAATTTCAGTTATTGGATATATTAGGACATTTATAGGAATTAAAATTGTGCAAAAAATTTGGAATTCTGTAGGGGACATACATTTTCCCCTAAAGGAATAGTTTGACATTTTGGGAAATATGCGTATTTGCTTTCTTGCCAAGAGTTAAATGAGCCGAACGATATCACTCTGTTCATTAGATATGAAGCTACAGCCAGGAGACGCTTAGCTTGGCACAAAGACTGGAAACGGGGGGGGGGGTGGACTGCTAGCCAAGCTCTGTCCAATCCACCTACCAGCATCTCTAAAGCTCACTAATTAACACATTATATCTCTTCTCCTGGCTTTGTTTCATATGTAACACACAGACATGAGAGTGCTACCAATCATCTGAACTAACCATCAAAAAGAAAGTGAATATGAGTATTTCTTAGAATATCAAACCTTTGCTTTAAATTTGTATTGTGTACAGTATGTCTGTTGCATTTCATGTAACATATTTTATATCAGCAACTCACAAAGTCTAAATCCTTGTATACACAAATTGACAAACTTAAAGAGAAAAAAACAGGCTCTGATTCTCTCTCCATCTTTGCTTAAATTCCTTTATCCATCCTTACCCCCCTCCTCCTACTCCTCCTCCTCTTACTCCTCCTCCTCCTCTTCCTGCCACTCTCTCCCTCTCCCCCCTCAGGAAGCCGCATATGGAAGCCAAGCGGGAGAAGGAGCCCAAGAAGCCGGTCATCAAGAAACCCCTGAACGCCTTCATGCTCTACATGAAGGAGATGAGGGCGAAGGTCATCGCAGAGTGCACATTAAAGGAGAGCGCCGCCATCAACCAGATTCTGGGACGACGGGTGAGGGATTCACACACACAAACACACACACACACACAAAACTAAACACAGACTAATCCTGTTTCCAGGTCAGTTTGTAATTTCACACATGAGGCACATGACAGGACTTTGGTAACGTGAACTCCTTTCCCCTCACATACTGCTACTGAGATTATAACAACACTGACTGGTGGTACTGGGATCCTGAGGAGTGATAAGAAAGTGAAGTATGTTAAAGCATTCGTACAGTTCAGATGCAGATCATGCCGTATCGTCCACTTAGGAACTGTGAGAAGTTTAGATTTGCAACCGTCACCTTGCTGTCATGGCACCTGAACGGTGGAACAAATTACTGATTAGAATCTGCACTGCTACTTTGGTATTTTCTTTGAAATGTCGGCTTAAAACGCACTTTTTAAAACTGGCTTTAACTTTATATCTCATGGAGTATATCATATTATTTATTTATTTTTACTATTTCATAGTAAACAAATAGTTATTATAATGATGGTGATAAAAACTTTCAATCAGAAGGCCAAAAAGTACAGTGTTCATAGCTTTAGATTTAGGATACATTTATGTTTTCACCTTTTTTCTATGGCTTTCTATCCTCTCTAATGGCTCCAGAATTTAAATATTAAAAAAGGAAAATATAATAAAACAAGTGTGAAGAAATAAAAAAACAAGTTAACATGTGCCTAGTAAGGCCCTGATTAAAAGACAATAATTTATAACGTCTGCCTATATCAAGGATGATAATCAAACAATCAATCAGTGCCAAGCCTTGTTTTTAGCATGATGACTTTTCATTTAGGGGTTGATTCAGCAAAACAGGAGCCACACCCACCAAAGACTGTACAGTACACAGTACACAGTATCGTGAAGTACCTAATTTGTGATAATTAGATCAAGACACTTAACAGTTTCTCTCTTGTTTTTGTGTGTCCGTGTGTCCAGTGGCATGCACTGACCCGGGAGGAACAGGCCAAGTACTACGAGTTGGCGAGGAAAGAGAGACAACTCCACATGCAGCTCTACCCGACCTGGTCTGCCAGAGACAATTACGTAAGTACTTCTCTTCTGACTCCTCATCTTTTTTTCCTCTTCATCCATTCTCCATACAACTTTTCTGAGCTGATTTTTAAAAGCAGATCAGGAGAAAAAAAAAACATTATCACGGGGATGTAAAAGTATTAAGTCGAGAAAGGCACTCTTTGTTATGGAAAAGGCATGATTTCTATACCTGGGCAGTAGAGGGGACCATCTCTAATGTGAAGAAGTCATTTGGTTGCTATGGTTACAAGTGAGCTTGTAGAAACTAGAAATGTGGTAAGAATAGTGTAATAGTGTTTTTAATGATCTAATATGTTGTTTCATTACTTTACAATCATTACTTACTAAAAAAAAGTACGCTTTTGTAATTATTATGAATGTAAAGATATTAGTTTGTAACAACAGTTATACTTGTATTATATTTAAACATCATTTTCCCTCAAAGTAATAAAAATGATGCATTCAATTGTTAAACTACAACAGTTTGCGCTGCATATGGTGTTTTTAAAATCAAATTTTCACCTGGATTCTTTTATTAAAAGTTGAATTTCAGAATCTCAATTTCCGAATAAACGCCTATAAAAAGGCTGAGTTTGATTGACATTAAGCAGTTCCTGGAAGCAGAAAGCTGCTTTTCAGCCAATTATTTAATAAAAAAAAAGTATGCAACAAACACCAGGAGCCAGTCCAGCCACTTGACTTCTTTCTATCTTGTTTGATTCCCTGTAAATAAAACCAAAATTTAAAAAAACAACAGAACAGGATCAATGTAATGAACCAGAGCTTGTTGAACTGGGTTTGATCATATTTATTGTTCTCACTTCAAAGCTGAAGAAATGGATCAACTTACTTCCTTTACTGGCTACTGTCTCAACAACCTGCATGATTATTGGCTCCCAGGCCTTGTCAGTCAAAAGTTATAAAACATAACGACAGATTTTTATAGCATGAAATGATGAAATAGGCCCCCCAGAATATGAGAGGAAGTCAAACCTGTATGGTGCATGTGTTGTAGTCTAATGTTTTGGGGATGTGCTGTATCTGGGCTGCTGTGTGCCTCTGATCTGTCAGTTTGCTGTTGAACTCTTGCAGGAGGCGGGCCTTAGCGGGGTCGCAGGGGAAAAGAGTAAAGCTGATTGGGTAGGGACACGTCTTATGGTGGATTTATGCCTCTGTGGTGGGAAAATATGAGTATGTGAAGAGCTGCATGAAAGGGGTTTGTGGGTATTCCTGTGCAAAGTTTGCATGCACCTTCCAAAAATCTTAATGACTCACACACATCAGCCTTACAAACAACACGTAAGCTGCAAAAGCAGATCTGATTGGTCAGTTTTGACTACATTTCACCAAGTCTTGCACGTTGCCATGGTTATGACTACTAGTCAGGTAAACTGTAAAACGCAGAATCACACAGAGGTATAAATCAACCCGTTTTGCTCAACTAACCGAGAGCAGGGCCGCATGGCTGGCCTCGCTGCTATAGTTTTATTTTTGGGAATCCATTTAAAAAAAATACAGCACCTTCATTTTTGTTAGTAAAGCTAAATACCTTATGGTTATACAAAAACACAACCTTTTGACACTGCACTTAGTCGTGATTTTTATATTAAGTAGTCATTTACTTTACAAATAATTACAGGTAAATCCTGTAATGTATAAATATTTCCTACCAGAAAACGATGAGGAAAATGTGTCATAATCAGGTGAGGTAAAGGCTTTGGTTGTAACTAAGGCTGCTTTTCAGTGACGTTAGATCCCTGTCAGAGTGGAAACCTGTTTACGCTTCTCTCTGCTGTACTGTCTTGTTTCTCTTCACCTGACTGAGCTGAACTCTGTAGACGGGCAGGCATGGCACACGAGTTATGGTGACACTTTATTTGGGCTGTGGTTTATAACACGTTCTATAACATCTGAACGAGTGCTTCATGTCACAAACATGCACACTGATTCAGTTCTAATGTCATTCTTCATTTGGTTCTTATCTCATTTTTTTGCTGCAGCTGACAGAGCAGCACGAGGCGACGCCAGTTGATTGAGCAGATATTTCAAAATAAAAGCCCTGACCCTACCCGCGGAGAGTTACTTCTCTTCATTTCTCCTCACGATGTTCTGAATACATTATAAACCAGAGCTCTAGTAAACTGTGATCATAGGTGTAAGAGCTATTGCTATATGCATGGAGCTTTGAGCATTTTCTAAGCAGCTCAGCAAGGCATAACACAGTGGATGCTGTTTGGTTAGTTCCTATGGACAAATGTCATGACTAAGTACTACTGTATATGTAAACATCACCCACATATGGTGGCTAAATGACAGGTACGGTGCTTGTTTTTACAGTATTAAACTATAGGGCATTGGGCAGGTAACGGTGTACACTATGTCACCAAGTCAAACCTTTTCCAATCGTTTGTAATGACAAGAATGTGATCAATCAACCAATCATTCTGCACCTGTAAGGTGGAATTATTGTTGCCCCATTTCATCACACAAGTCACAAGTGTAAAGAAACCAAAAACAAATTATTTATCTAAAATGTTCCTATTAGACACAGGGCAAGAGAGTCTGATAAGCTGAACAACTTGTGTAATGACGACAGATACATGCCAGCACTCGGGGCTTCTCGGCTGCGCTTAGAATATTGTCTGAGGTTTGAAGAAAAAAAAAAATACAGTCACTGGACCTACTCGTAAAACAGGAAACAAAGTTCCTGACGCTGTGGAGGGTTTCTCCTCCGAGACCTAAAAAAAACTACACATAGTACATGCACACACAGGGACACACACACACTACGCCCACAGACATAAAGCTTCAGAAAGGTGCAGTTGCAAGAGGAGTTGTTGTAACCACATATACAACGCTGACAGCGAGCCGAGGAGGGCAGACATCGAGGCGTAGGCGGTAGATCTCTGTACCCACATCCTTCATCTCAGCCAAATATGAGGCCTCACTTCACCATCACCGGATCTGCGTGAACAACTCTGATGTTTACCTCAACAGTCACACTTTACAATTAGAGTGGAGATAATGCAAATTAATACAAATATGGAAACAACAAGATTTTTTGGATCTGCAAATCTTGAAAAGCCTTTTTTTTTAAAACCGATATGTTGAGTGTCAATCGGTTAATTTTCGGCGACGACACATCAGGTTTTGCATGAAATTTAGTTTACAATGACATTAGTGATGCATCGTATTTTCTTGTTTGTTTTTATCTTTCTTGCTCTTTTTCTTGCTTTTGTAGAGCATTAAATACGGTTGCCTGACCTGGTTGCTGGTTGCTGCTTTTAACTTTGCCCTTTTTCATTTAAAATTGATATACATGTCACATAAGATTTTTTTTCATATGGTGCAGATTGCTGTTGATAAAAGAATACAGTTTTGTAACTATATCCCTCTCCAAGAGGGATTGCTCTCGAGGGTGCTAAACAAACATATTAAGCTAACCGGTAAAAGAGGAATCCAGAAGTTCTTTATGGAAGCCTTTTTCAGACAAAATCATAGAGTTAGGAGGGAACAGCTGCACTCTTGCACAATCCCATTATCTTTACAAAAACAATACACACCAAAAGAACAGGATTCATCAGCTTCAGTCAAAAGTCTGCTGATGGTGAATTCGTAGTTATTTAGTCATTTCAACAGCTAGTCTCATTTAATTGGGGGGATTTTGTTTTGTTCTTTCTCCCACAGGGCAAAAAGAAGAGGAGAAAAAGGGAGAAGCTGCAGGACTCCAATACAGGTAAACGTGTAAATATATTGCCTATCTCCTGTCAGACATATACCATGAGAAAATGGCCAGTGTCAACTGCACAGTGTTTGACAGAACTCAGTTGAGCTTGAACTTGCGTTGGCGATCCGTAGCACAACATCTTGGTGTCTTTGAGGCAGGATGTGTCTCTAACGTCAAACCACCCACCCACTCTGCTTTCCACATAACCTGAATTATAAAAAATTTTAATCCCCGGTGTACATCACTTTATGTCCTGTTTTTAGCTGTCCCAAGTTTAAAATGTCTGACATCATGGTATTTTCCCACACCATATTAAGGCAATCAAAAATATTTCCCCATCTCTCATCTAAACCAATCACAATCAATTGAAACACACACACACACACACACACAGAGAGAAGTCCTCCACATGTCCCTAGTAGATCACTTACTGTCAAGACTGCTTATGCTAACTCTGTAGTAGTAACTAGCATTAGCAGGTAGCATCCAAACTGAGAAATGTATAGACGTTCCAAAGCTAAATTATAGAAATCTTAAAGGCAACTCTGGTATTTCATGTAGGAGATTGGTAGAAAAATATGGATGTTGGTAGATGTTAGTAGCAGAGCAGGGAATGAATGAGCAGCTGATGGTGAAGCATGAGCGATGCCAATAACATTGCAAGCGTGAGTGTATCGCGAGCGTAGTGCCTCTCGAACTAAAGCTATGCCCCATTTTAAAAGTTACAGCTGATGAAAAATCTATACATTAACTCAGATTTTTGACAAAAAGCTCTGATTATAAATATATAATATATTCATTAATTTTATTTGTTAGGGTACCATGTACAATTTTTAACATAAGTGTTGCCATTTGATGCATTGCACCAGAGTTAGCCTTAGGCTAATTTACATCTGCAGTCCCTAGGCAAGCCACAATATTTTTTTCAATATTTTAATATCAGGCCCAACGTCAGCCTCAAGCGGCGCAGTAGTAAAAGTGTATTTCTGGATTTGAGGAGTGCTGACCTCCTGAGATAAAGCAGTTCATGACCTTTTTAAAATCCTGTACTAACAGAGTGTCACAGCACGGCTGCCCTCTCTCTGTCTCTCTCTGTACGTCCTAACAGCCTGTTTCCAGGATGTCTGACTGTTTGTTTAACTAAGTCGTGTGGTTATTCTGGTGGTCGTGGATGTTTTTGCTGTGCTGTAACCGGCTACTAACAGTTTGACTTTGAACGGACAGCCCAGTTGGTGCTTTTTCCTGCCCTGACATGCGTTTGTGTCTCTTTCTTTATTTTTCTACTCTTCGTCTGGCTTTATCTCTCCACCCTCTCTCCTCGCCCTCTCTAACCCCTTTTCCTCGTCTACTTCTTCTTCTTCTGCTCCTCTCTATTTTTACTTTTCCTCCCTTTTGTTTTGTGCATGCTGTGCATTGTGCTCAGACCCGGGCTCTCCTAAGAAATGCCGGGCTCGCTTCGGCCTCAACCAACAAACGGACTGGTGCGGTCCTTGCAGGTGTGTACCAAACATCCACCCCTACCCACTCTGTAGCATTGCACTGCTTTCGTCCAACAAACAGACAAACCTCATCTTTCCTCCCGTTGAACCATCTGTCCATCAGTGCATCACTTTCCTCTGAGAGAGTCACAGTAGTTACGTTTCTCAAAGGCAGAGCTGCTCTGGAGGTGGTAATCATCTCCTCATTCTGATCAAGTTCATAAGGCATTATCATTTTTAATTCCTTCCTCTCTCATCCTTCAGCCTTTTCATTAGTCTTTAGTTACTACTTAAGTCACCAAGCCCCACCCACTGACGATTAACTCAACCAATGAGATTATGTCTGCCTCAAGACGAGCTCCGCCTTCAAAGAATGTTTGTCCAGCTGAAGTCTGCATACGGTCTGTCACTAACTCGCTGCTCTGCAAATTGAAGCATTATAATCATGGATACGTAGTTGCATAGTAGTTAAAGAAATGCAATAAGGACTAATTTTCAGAGTTGGAAAAAAAGTATCAAAACATCCCAAACAATACACTCTTGCAGTATAATCATATTACTTTAAGTCAGAAGCATTAGGCTCCACATTCTAAGGTTTATTGTCAGGTTTACAGTTCCAGGATCAGTAATATTGCCAGGTCCAGTGAGGCATCACAGGTGAAAACAAACACTTATTTAAATGTTTCTCCGTGTGATGTCTCGTCTAGAGGTCAGAGGTGGTTTGGGCTCTGAGCTGCGTTGCGTTATACAGGCCCTGTAAAGTGAATGTGGTTGAAAGGGAATACCACTCTGGTACTCAAAACAAAAACATACCTACATGTCAGTGGAGTGATATCAGAGGGAATCTTTCTCTGCTTCCTCACTGATCGTTTTTTTACACTTTTCATCACCAAATTGAACTTCTAACGTGACATATTTATGAATTCAGTAAGTTTGTGCCGTAAAATGTCCAAAGGTCAGTCGTTCCTACAAGGAAAAATGTCAAACTTGTTATTGCAACTTGTAACTTCGGGCCGAGTCTAGAGTTCTGCTGAGAACACACAAAAAAACATGAAGTCATTATAATAAGGGAACTTCTAACTTGTTGGGTTGTATCCCTTACATAATCATTAGCAATTAATGCCAGTTTGCAACTATGCAAAACTATGCAAATATTTACAAGTAAGCTTTATTGTAATTCAGTAGCAAAGGTTGCCAAATAGAATTCATTAGATCATTTTCTCTCTTGGTTGTTATAATGAATTAAAGCTAGGAAGTTCCCAGTTTCCTCACTGCGAGCAAAGGGTTAGCCTGAGCGAGCTGGAATACGATTTTTTTAATAGTTATAAAACAAAAACGGGAAACTTGCTTTACAAAGTTTAGTATAATCAATTGCCCCTGGCAACAGGGTGTTAGATATATTTATTATCTGCCAGAGCTATCCATCCAAACTTACCAAAGGCTTATTAACTACAACAGCTACATTGATCCCAGTGGTGTTTCCTGACCTCAGTTTCTCTGTAATAAGACAGAAACCGTTCTAGTACAATAGAAATCAGAAGCCCCCGTCTCTCGCAGCAGGATTGTACAGTAGACACCAGTCGACAGCTTCGCTGCAGGAGTCAGGGATCTGTGTGGTTCTGCAGAGCAGCTTCTACCACCACAGGGCTGTAGCAACCCCTGTCGTCTTCCCCACCATCACGTCATGGAAATCGAAGTGTGTGTGTGTGTGTGCGTGCGTTTCGGTTTGATAGAACAAAGGGGGTTGAATGTGGTTAGAGCAAATCCTTATCACCACAGCTCAACACACACACACACACACACACACACACACACTCCCTGCAGCTTAGCATTTTGACGCTGTTCTCATGCCCATCTGCTTTCAACTCTCTCCATTCATACGATGTGGTAACAGGCGCCGTTTGATGGTGAACTCTGACATTTAGAAATCACTTTCTATTGCACTCTTCCTCCCTCCCTTTTTTTTTTTTTTTTTTTTTTTTTTTTTTTTTTCCCCCCTCTAAATATGGCCTAGCGCCTTTCCTTGCGGTTAAACCTGGTGACTCATATCATATTCTGGTAATGATCATGGGATCCTGTTAACTGCTTTGATGCTGCGCTCGGAGGAACACAAGTCTGCTTTTAAGTATAACACCTCCCAAAGCACAGCACATCACTGCTGTTTGCCTTTTAGACAGATGCAATATTGTTCTCCTATTTTAAGAGGAGCTCATTGTTTGACTAACAGTACAGATGTAATTAGTAGTAGTTAAATTAGAAGTAATGAGAAGTCATTCTGAATTGAAGTGCTATGCCCTGCTCTAAAATCCTGAATTATTTATTAATTAGCTTACCATGAAGAATGGGAGCAAGGGGGAAAACCTGATTCTCCAAAGTTCAAAAATACACCTAACACCACCATCATTCTCAGTAACTATGTTGTTATTGTCTTGTTTGTTTAATTGAAACACAGACATAAATGCAAAAAAAAAAAAAACACAATTTGTGGTTTTTAGAGGGAGCTATGTAACTACTAGCAACCGTTCATCCATCTGTGCAGCATCTCTGCTGGTCGCCTGGCAACTTTAAGGTCACAACAAAACTCCAGGAAGTCACAAAATGTTGTTCACCAGAAACTATTTCCAGCACGTCACTCCCCCCAAAAAAGCTAACATTGTTGCTCTTCCATGTTTGTCGGTGTACAGAAACTAAAGTGGTCCCTGAGTGAGTTTCCGAGGTTTCTGAACTTTGGACAGAGAGCCAGGCTAGCCGTTTGTCCCTGGCTGCTTCCAGTAATTATGCTAAGCTAAGCTAAGCGCCTGCCTCTTGGCTCTATTTCCATATGTTAGAATAATTGACATTATCAAAGGATAGACGGAACCACTGAAGTTATATCATTTTTACTTGTGAACCCAAGGAGGCAGTTACAGTACCCCACAGCAGGAGTACAGAAGTGACCTAACGAAAAGCTCTCCACTGCCGCTTTTTATAATACCAAGTGGAATGTAACACAGTCGTGATACAGAGTTGATGTCATCAGTTATTATCTGGTAAGAGACGATGTCCTCTCATCTATCTGGTCTGGGAGGGCATGTGTGCCCTCAGGAACACACCGGGCTTTAGACAAGCACAAAACCAGCGGCTCCCATCTTACCTTGTGAGTTCAAGCAGCGTTTTGGTTTCTTAACGATATCCACACACATCCGCAACAGCTTCATTTAACAGAGAGAGAAAATAGTACTCCGTATTATATTATTCTATGCAAACCGTTCGATAAATGGCAAGAGGAAAAGTATGTAAATCAGCAAATAAGCAAATTTCCCCAAATGTTACTTTAACGCAATCTTTAATATTTTACCTTAGATTGACACCAATATTGCAATTATGTTGTTACTTTTTTCCTTATAAAAGACAGGGACTTAGAGGTCCACTTATTTGACACAACAGCCTTACTTATTTTTAACTAGAAAATAATTAGTTGGGAGCCTAGAATTTCCCAAATATATTTCCTAATCTGGATTGGTGATGTTTTGGACATTAACCCTTCATTTACATATGTACACAGGCTGACACTAATACTTCTCTGTTGTTCATTATGACATTATACTGTGTATGTCTCCCTTTTCATTGACATCAGTGTGAATGATGCATCTTCATTAAAGCCTGCTGACGTTTACCATCCACACTTTATTCACAGATAACTCTCTCTGACTGTCCCTAGGAGGAAAAAGAAGTGCATTCGCTACCTTCAAGGAGGAGGCTGCCCCAGCCCAACTTCTTCAGATTTAAGTGCTATAGACTCTCCCCCGTCCCCCGCCCGCCACCGTCTCTACCAGCACCAGCTCCCCCCCTCCCCGGGCTGCTCCCCACCCACCTCGCCGTCAACACACCTCCCCTTGTCTCCGCCAGCACACACGCGCTCACACACGCGCTTACCCCCGCAGCAGTCCGCCGGCAAGCGCGGCGACCTCCGCCAGCCCGCGACCAAACACGCCCACACGCACCCGGGACTGACGGGCAAGCAGACGCACAGCTCGACGGCGGCGCTGTCGGCCGCCAAGGCCGCAGGACTCTCTCTCAAAGTGCTAACAGAGTCTCAGTGATCGCTGTGGTCCGCTCACATCCCTGACCCCATGAAGTCCATCTTCCTCACCTGCCATCATTCTCACATTATCCATAACCTGCGGTCCTTTATTTTTTTTTTGTGGGGGGGGGGATTTAAACTACAATAGGAGTGACCGAGCGTGGCAGGGTGGTGTAGTGAAGAAAGGGGAGCCATCCTTCACCCTCCGGTGACAGCCTGCATCCGCCCTGCTCGATTTCCCCAGAGTAAGATACTAGCTGTGTGTCAGTTCAGAGGCTGGATCCTCCAAAGTCTGTTTCTAGACAGAACACATCGATAAACGGGTCAACGAGGCCCATTCCTCCTCAAAGCCCCCTTCAATTGGTCAATTATTTAATCAAGCATTCAGCCCGAAAGTCTGGAAATATTTGGCAGATTTACGGTTCATCAATCGCTGGTAAATTGTTAGCAGCCTGCCCATGTTAATGAGGTCAGTATGAACCAATAACCATACAGTAATCCTACTGTAAATTTGGGACTTCCTGGTCACGAAGCTAATTGTTGACGAGGAACACGCGAGCGGAGCCGAGTCTGTGAGGCTTTACCGTGTCATTGGGAAGAGAAGCCTCTGTCAGGCGGTCCACTGAACGATCCGCTTTTTGGAGCCCCATCCTTGGGAGGACCCAGCCCCTGAACTGGTGACTGAAACCACCCCCTCTGGAGCCTAAAGATCTGTGGTTCTTTGGCTCCATCTGCTGCAGTTCAACGCAACTAAAGCAATTAGTTTTGCCATCGAGGACAGCTCTGCCTCCTGAGAAACTATTTTACAACCAAAACTCCCAAGCCTCTCTCTTTTATTTTATTTTTTTTCTCTTAAACCGGCCCTGTGCTTTGACCTCCATGACAATCAAACAAAATGTATCGTAAATGAGCTCTTTGTTAAATGAACCACATCAACACTGACTCTTCTTCAGTGTTGTTACATATACACTTTTCTCCAAATGTAAAGGTTTACATCCACCACTATCCCTCAGACCGAACCAGAGGGGAGCAGAGACCAGAACCAGCCAGCCTGACCAGCACAACCTCGCCTCTAAAGAGGTTGTTTTTTTTTTTTTTAGCTGCCATTTCGTCAACAGTACGACTTCCGTTTCATTCCATTTCTAAACGTTTTTACAACTACCTGGGTGCAGCCCTCAGACAAAGAAAGAAACACATTTTCAGCAGGTAAAAAAAAAAAAAAAAAAAAAAGTCTAACCAGTCTGATACATGACAAAAGCCTCCCCAACTGCCAAGTTACGTTATTTCTTTTAGGCACTTTCAGTCTCTCACTAGATCAGCTGTTACATTTTTGTTCCGTTTCCACCAACAACAAAAGAAATTATGAATTTTGTGACTTTTCAGATGTCAGGTCAGATGTTTTCGCTGGCGGTGAAACCCTCAAAGATGAGGGATTTTTGTTTTCCTCTTGGCTGTTTTCCTTTGAACATTTTGTAGCTCCATGAACTAATCTGAGACCAAATGGGTACTATTATATTGCATTGTGTTGTAAAGTTTTATAAATGTCGGAATTCCCTATTATAATTAAACTTTTATAGGTTTTATGTAAAAAAAAAAAAAAAAAAACTAAAAAAACAAGTGTAATACCTACAAAAAAAAAGGTTTCTACCATTTCTTAAAGCAATACATTTTGTGTTTGTCCTCGTATGGAATTTTACTTTGTTTCAGTCAAGTGTTACTGCCGCAGCGTTCAAATATTTTGTGTTCTCAATCTGTGCATGTTCCAACTTCAGTGTAACAAAAATTGATTAAAAAGGCTTTAAGTCTGCTTCCAGCTTCAAACTCCGCTTACAATGCTGTAGGCAAACTGTAAACTGATCTTTTGTACAGCAAACCTGTTTCCCTCCAGCAGAGAGAGCTCTTGTGCTAGAAATAGCTTGTTTTATTTTGAGGATGTTCACGTCAGTAGTGGGAACATCTCGGAGATGTTTTTGTATTTTTAAAACGCCTCAAAACGTATTCCTTGTTTTTGTTTGATGTATTAAAAGTGTTTTGAATATATTGTCCATGTCTACTGTAGTTAAAAAAAAGATTTCAGTGAGACCTATTACTTTTCAAAATAAATGTTCCTCTGCACCCCCCCAGTACCTTCAACACAAAAATGACAGACACCACCCCTTTTTATGAGTTTTATTTACTCCTTCAAATGTTTGATCATCCCAAAAGCCAGCATCTGAGCTGTATCTGACAAAAGATTCCAATTCAAAACATGAATTAGGAAAAATGACCCAATGCTGTGTGACAACACACAAGTTCTTTTGAGTCCAAAAGGACATTAAGCAAAAAAAAAAAAAAAAAACTTCAAACTTCTTTCCACCCTAAACTTCATTTTTCCCTTTAAGCAGTCCATCCTCTCTGAACATGGTTTCACTGAACAGATGCACTCCCACAGCAAAAATAAAACATTCACTCTTTCATCTCCATTGTCAAAAGAGCCATTTTATTTCATTAATTACCCTAAAAGAAAAACATAACATGTCCAGTAAAAAAGACAACCTTAGCGATTAACAATAGGGAAACATTTTCTAATCTTTAAGGGTACGAAGCCATGAAACCAGAACTATTTGTTATGAGAATGCACACCGTGTGTGTGGAAACAGAAAAGAGCTTTGTTTAAATTAATGACAACACACAGGAAAGTTAAAATGGTCATGCTATTGGTATACAGAAATTGAGGGAAGGGGAGGGTGGGGGGTGCGTGGCTCTTAATATACTAATGTAAATATTGACAAGTATGAACAACGCCAGTGCAACCAGTTAACAGGGACCATTCTTTTTCAGTGTGGAGTGTTGGCAGGATCTTCCCCCTTTACTTCTCTTCACACCACTGGTTCTCTTTGCGTACCTGTGGACGTGAGGAGAGACAAACGGGATCAGTTTCTGAAAATATGTGGAGGGCAGGGTCAACTGTCAAAGCTGTGATCACTTTGTACAGAATAAAAAAAAACAGGTAATTTAAAATTAGGTTTAGCGTCACTCCAAATGAATCTATTCATTTCTCATAACAAGACAGATGACGGGTGGAATAACTACCTGGGCTTCT
Source organism: Perca fluviatilis (assembly GCF_010015445.1). NCBI lineage: Eukaryota > Metazoa > Chordata > Actinopteri > Perciformes > Percidae > Perca > Perca fluviatilis. The sequence goes on along the minus strand of NC_053127.1, from coordinate 13,162,109 downwards.
TCCTCCTCCGTGAAATCATTTTTGATGTTGAAAGTCTTCCTGATCTCCTCTGGGGTTTTGCCTTTAATCATGTTGGCCACCGTCTTGCAGGTGACATCTAACAGACCTTTGATGTCCAAATAGTTGGCGGCCTAAGAAGGAAACAACATGTAGAAGATTAGGGGACGGGGGTGGCAGTAAGAAAAAGGCTGGAAGGACTGACAGACACCTTTAGCATTTCAAGGACTACAATGCATGGAGCTACTGGGGATTTTCACTAGTGTCATTTTTTCTAAAAGCCAAGGATTAATGCCGACGACAATTAAAAGCATGTTGCGTTTACACAGTAAATAGTGAAACAGCAAGAGGCTGCATTTGTGTTGCCGTCACGACGACTGGATAATATACTATTTACACCTGGCACCAATATGCAGTCTGTATCCGTGTCTTCTCTGGATAAGGAAAAACACATTGATTCAAGGCGTAAAAAACGCACACGGAAAGCATTGCGATCGGAGTGCAAATTGATCAGTCAGACCACATCTGGGAGGTGGCTGTTGTGATCAGATCTCAGCCAGGCGTAAACAGTGTCCAGTAAGTTCAAAGGTCACCTAATGGCTCTTCTATACTAGACGCAGCCCAGCTGGCGCGTGCAAACGTGACGTCATGGGATCGCCGTGACTATTTATATACTTCTTTTTTTTTATACTGGTGGTCGTGACACTAGTTCCAGTCTTCTCCTGAACAGAGGTGGCGCTAATTGGGAAATGCTACCGACGTTGCTCTTTCTACAGACTAGAAGAAGAAAAAAAAAGGTAAACAACGGCAGAACTGGCAGCAGTGTTGTCGTCAATGCTTCGATTTGATTCGATGACCTACTTCGTCGGATCAAGCCTTTCATTCACCATAAAAGAACTCATCTTAACCCAGTAAGTTTACCAGAGAGACTTGCAGTCACTCTGAGAGTCCTGGCATCCGGTTGTCGGCGAACTCGTTCGGGCCTCCTGTTCCCGCATTGTCACTCCGGCAGGATATTATGTAATTTTGACGTCACGATGGCGCGCGCCACCTTGGATGCGTCTAGTATATAAGAGCCTTAACTCCAGCTCTTTCTGCAAGCCCAGCAAAAGCTACAAGTATCAGTATTTAGCAAGTCTTACCTTGCAAAAAGTTTTCTTTTTAAACAAGACTGGCTGAAAACCTAGTATATGGCTGGACCGTGTATGGTCAATGTGCTAAATTTTGGCCATATTGTTACAGGGATAGTCCGTTGTAGTGTATGTAAATGGGAATTCATGGATATGCAATGTTCCTGTAGTCCTAGTAATATGTTCTCAAAGTGTACTGAAGTAGCATATCATAGGACACTGTTAATCTACAGTATGTTTGAGACAAATAATTGAGGACTGCTTTAATTTCATAAATTCAACAATATAATCGTGCAATTCAACAATTTGTACTTTATAACTCATCTAAAAGGGTTACTGTGTAATTAGGGTTACTTTTGTAAGCAGACCAGACATTAGGTTACATCCCATGACGATTGGAAACATGCCCACAGCCTCAAATGTTAGAACGGAAACCAGCGCAAGATGACTTTCCCGCTTCAGCTCCCAGACCGTGGTCAGGAAGCACGCCTTGTTTTAGTAGATGCTCACTTCGGTGGGCTGCAGCGTTTATTCACAGACAAACTGAAACCTTCACTGTTCATTTACTAATAATTGACAACTTCACTCTTAAGTGCAAGTGCCTGAGTGTGTACTGTTGTATGTTGTTACTAAGTTCTGTTGCTCTCTGCCCCTTGGGGACAATAAAGTCTAATTTCTCCTCTACTTCGATCGCCAACACCCGTCTGCTCTGAGTGCATTCTCTCTCACACACTCTCACACTCTCACACACACACACACACACACACACACACACACACAACACACCACACACACACACACGATTGACAACCCTCTCTCCATCTAGAGGTTTAGATATGAAGAACAGTCTTACTAATATTGGGACATTGATTCCAACCATAACTCCCAGCTCTACTTCTGAGCGAGGCTGAGATCAATAAACAAGACATAAAAAAACTGACTCATCCTCATAAGACTTCAGACTCAACTCGGACTCGAGAACAATCATTTTTAGGAAACGTCTGAGGAGCTGTAAGTTATTCCCTCCCTGCGTAACCATTAACATATCCGCTGCGCAACAAAACATGTTGACCACACCGGACTCTAGCTCAGAGACTTGGACTCTAGCTCAGAGACTTTTGAGCATCTCTGTGTTCCAGTAAACTTGCATCCCTTAACTTATTAAGACCAGATGCAACATATGCAAGTTTAATACCTGTTGAACCTCCCATACACCATTTGGAGGTCAATTTGCATTCATTTGTATTTAGCTTTAGCATGGGAGCACCCACTAAGCTACTTTGTCACCAGCCCTTCCCTCTAGAGCATCAACTAGCTTTGTGCATGTAAAGACATATAAACAGCCGGAGAGGGGGAGGGTAATCAACTCAAGTGTCGGACACTCCGGCACTCCGACTTGTGTTTCACTTCCTGGAAGGCCACAGCTTGTCCCAACGCCTATTTCCCAAATCACTCCCAGGCACTGATTAGGTTACCTTTCACGCGCTCTGCCTGCTTATGTATCTTTTGGATCTCAGTCAACCAAATGAAAATCACTCAGTACTTTACAGCAATGAATGTAACAGACCACAGGAAAGGAGCGGTAACAAAAGAAATGTGCACATTGCGCACAAACAAAAAGAGGTACTAAAGCAAAAAGAGAATATCTGCAATGAAAACTTTATATAATGTGCATCAAAGCAAATGTCTTGAGAAACCAAATTATAGAATACCAAAAAAGGTTTTCAGCAGTGTTACTGACTGCATGTGCGTGTGTTGTGGAGATAAAAATCTGTTACCAAATTTGCATTTTGGTTTAAGTATAGGTGAGGGTTGGTGGTTTGGCATGGTAATGGTAATGCATGTAGTTAAGATTAGGGTCAACCTCCACAGAATAAATGTAGGTCAATGTAATGTAAATGTAAACTACATTTACCAGAATCAGTTCAAACAAGGTGCCTTGGTCCACTTTGAGGAACTCCTGGTCCCATACAGGAATGTCATCTGTCCTCTTCTCCTTGTTCTCATCATCCTCAGGAGGAGGAGGGTCATCTTTGTGATGAGTGCACCACTGAATCACCTGAGGGACACACACACACACACACACACACACACACACACACACACACACACACACACACACACACACACACACACACACACACACACACACACACTTTAACTGAGGTAATGCATTACGTTAGTTAAAACCAGTCAAATATGTATGGCATTAATCAGCACTGCACTTCAAACTGGAGTAGAAGGGTTTAAACACCACACTAAAATTGTTTGTCTTTGTCTAGTATCTTCTTGGTGGTGACTGAGTGTGTTCTGTACCTTCTTGAGGATGGCAGCGTTCACATTAGGGAGGGGAACTGGGTCATCATCTCCTTCATCATCCATTCCCAAATCTGTCAAATAATCAATGAATGCCAGACGTCAGCTAATTCTAATCAAAACTATTTTTCCTTCATTTTCCAGAACAGGTCACTTTGTGATATTCAGGAGTTAAGGAGCAAAATGTTTCACGTCTCATAAAAGGTGTCTGTTGATGTATGTTGTAAGCCTATGATTTTGTGAAATGTTTGCCCATGAGGGTTGGGCACTTGTGTGCATGATATGGAAATAAAGAAAGAAAAAAATCAAATCAATCATCAGTAACATCTACCACAATGTGCATTTATTTAATTAATTTAAATGGCGCAAAGAAAAATAACATCACACCAGCCATGAAGCGACACAATGGACTCAAAAGTTTGTTTTGATTGAAGATGATAGCTATACCTTCTAACATGGTTTTGATTGTGACAGACTGTTTGGCTATCTCAACATCCACCTCGAAGATTTCCCCATCGGAGCTCTGTAGTTTTATTGTGGGCATTATCTGTAGAGTATAACAATAAGATCATTAAAGACATTAAAAGGGTACCTAAAGGAATATCAATCAATAACAATATTTTTCAAATTTGTCACATGGAATCGTATGAGGTACAAAATGTAAAACATGCAGCTAATCCCATTATCTCCTTCAACTTGTACATGATTCATCTTAAGGCAGAAAGTAAAATACAAAATTTGACAAAGTAAACTTGTATTAGCGGACACTTAATTTAACGTCTGATCATTGCTAACGCTACCACTAGCTAGCTAGCTAAGCTAATATTGACAAGTTGTCTTGTCTGTTATTCCGCTATAGACCTTACGTTACAGGCCAATAATAGTTCACGTTAGGTAGCTAACGTTACAGCAATAATGATAAACCTGGTACAACATGTAAACATAAATTAACAATACCTACGCTGGCGTTGTTATTACCAATATAAATTCAAACGACAAATTGTTAGCATTAGCTAGCGCTAACGTTACCTCCAAGCTAACCAACGATACATTTAGCTAGCCACCTGTTAACACAAGCTAAACGACGGTAACGTTAATTCTAACCACGTTATTAACTACATGGGTGCTCGTTAATGCATACAACACCAGTTCCGCGTGTTAAACGCTAGCTACAATACCTACCTTGTGTGTTTTTACAACCAAAGCAATAGTCTACTATTGGTTAAATAGTAAGCGAACCAGGCAGCTAGCATTACCATGCACTATGCTAGCATCTAAGCTTGACGTTACGCTAACGCTACGTCAATGAGGCCTCTTAGCAACCACACCGAAGCTATTCAAACAAAAATGTAAACACATTTTAAAGATCGATTTAAAAAGGTGAACGAAATGTTAAAGAATACATTCCGCTTTGCGAAGCTACGTACCGTAAATGTTTTAACTCGGATCCAGAGGTGAAATTCCTCTGTAGTCAACAGCAGGGCCTGACAGACTCGGAGGCACCAATCGCGGCTGGAAGTCTCTGGATCAACCTGGTGAGTCCTGCCGCCCGGAGGCTGACGGTCGCTTTGTCAGATACTGGAGGAGAAAGGAGGGGGGACCCCATTAAGGCTGTTTCCCTGTTTATCTAACCCTGTTTTATTATTATTTTACATCAACACACTAAATAAATATGCTAAGAGTTATGCAGTCGTCATTAAACAGGATGAGCTTGCACGCCATTTGTATTTTTTGGATGACATTCTGGTTATAACATTTGAAATATTTTTGTGGGTGCTTATACTGTCATTATTTTGATTATTTAAGATACTGTCTCATCATTTCGAGAGTTTCTCGTCGTTATTTTGAGATACTATCTCATTATTTTGAAAAACTATCTTATTATTTTTGAGATCCTGAGTAATCAGCAACACACTCAATAGAAAGTCTGTGATTTTTTAAGCTAACGTAGCATGCACCTTTCAGTAAATTATATATTTTATAGCGTTACACACATACAGATAATGTCAAATATACAGTACTACATATATATAGCCACCTAATTCCGATATATAAGCAATCTGTTATATTAATAATTATTTATTTAGTCCAGCACCGTTTGCACTTTTGCATGGCCCTATTCTATCACTGTTTACAACACTACTTGGCCTTTAAAGCTGATTCTGATAAGCTTGTACGCCATTTGTATTTTTTTTGTATGACATTCTGGTAACGTCATACATATATACCATATTGTCGTTTTGGCATTCATTATAGCCAACATACTGTATAAAAAAAAACTCTTTAAACTGCCATGGGGTGGCGTTTTCTCCTTATTACAGATCCTCATTAGCTCAGGCTATGGTGCTTTCAAGTGCTCCTCGAAAGCTTTTATTAGTTTTGATTGCGTAAATACAGCTTAATATATTTCTAAATGTTGCATCAGTACTGATTTGTTCATGAATAATATACCAAAATGTTAAAAATGTAATATTTACAATATGGTAATGCTTAAAAGCCATCGTTTCAATGTAAAGACTACAGAATCCTTTACTGAGACCAACAGTAAAAGGGATCAAACATTCTACAATTTGCTGTCAAAGCTCATAATTGTGCTCACACTGGCAAGATGGTGGTAAATGTTGGTGTGTGTGTGTGTGTGTGCATAGAATGTCTGCTTTTCTTGAAAAAATAATTACCTTTTTAATATTAACCAAGATGTCCTGATAAACTATGTATCTTTGAGAGAGTTTAGTTACCATTATAGTAACTCTCCAAGAGGAAGATGGTCATCAGTGTGCAAACCTATCCAAACCACACACCCTAAACTAATGCTTCAATTGTAGCAATGCCAGCCAACCAGTACAGATGACTGACCTACTCCCTGGTTGGTGAACTGGCTGACTTCCAGGTGGTTCAGTTCAGAATTAATCACAGGTAAAAAGGACCTTCTAAGCCAGACCATAACACCAGTTGCCATCTCATTCAGGGCAATGTTTTTCAGTATCATAAAAAGTAAAAGAAAGATAACAGCACATTCATATCAAGGAGCCATCTTCATCTTTATTATTGAAATGGTTTGGTTAATACAGACTCTGGTAATTCAACGGGAGTCAGTGAGTTGATGTGGATGAACACTCCATTATCTGTCTATTATATACACCAAGCTCAGTTGTGTGACTGCATAGGAAGGGCTTTCCTTAAAAAGTTACCCAGGGCAAAGAAACCTTGTGTAAAACTTGCCTGTTGGGGGCTTTATTTGTAATTTTTTTTTAAAGAAAAAAAAGAAAAAGAAAAAGCATCTGTAGTGTGAAATAATATTCTTCTTTTCACATATGTTACATTTGTTTAGATTTACAAAAGTGCAAACAGATCACATTCAGATCTCCTAAATATAAGCCATGGCATGTAGAGTTCAAACAGCCGCATTTGACGTAGCAAATTTTCATCTTGACCTTGGTGCATTCGGTCCAGCTGCACCAGGAACAGGAGGAGGAATTTAAACATCACTGTTTTACATAGTGGGGGAGATTTTCAATACAAGTCCTCAGCAATGAATATCGTTATACATATGGCACACACCTTTTGGTTAATTCAAAAGACACTCAGACATTTCTTTTTTTCTAAATGCTTAAATAGGTCTTTGTGTGGATATACAATGTGCACTGCTGTGTAGCCCCCCCAGTCTCCCACCCTCCCTTTTCTCATTCATGTTGTTATCGGTTGAATATCATACATCATGGCAATACTGGGCCTGACTGTACAAGGGTCAAAGGTCAGAATTTACAGGAAGTAATCTGGGGTGCGGCGAGTGACATGAGGCTCCCCTCTGCGAGGCGCAGGATCAAACTGCAAACTGGTTAGGAGAAAAAATAAAAAAAGTAGAAAAAAAACATGAGATTTGTCAACCAATCATAAAAGCAACTCGTATATTGGAAGCATAATACTGAGCATTGTTTAGAATGATGCATACACACATAATTCGTGTTTTACAACACATGTAGCACCATTTCAGGCATTAAACATTTGGGGGGGAACATAATCATGCAGAGCTTCAGCTTTTAGGGATACACACAATCACATACTGCAGCTCTCAGTTTTTTTGTTATACTTACAATGAGTATTTGAGGGTGTCGTCTAGTTCCATGATAGCTGCCTGGTTGCCACAGCGGTAGCAGTAGTTGGGAGCACTAAATATTGTCACCACATTCCTCTCATGGCACCAGTTGTAACCCTGGAGGAAACCGATGCATTATTCACCGGAGATGTATAATTCCGTACAATTCAAAAAGTGCTACTGTAATGAAAATCTACTGTTTTTAATCTCTGTATGACCGTTCAAGATGGTGGTATAGCCCTTTGTCTTATTGTTTTCTGTAGCAGTAGTGGTTGGGAGAAATCTTTGTTTTGTTTGTGCTCATTTAGTTCAGTTTTCATTAAGCATTACTTGAATAAACAAAACACCACTGAAGTGGGTACTTCTTGACTGCATCTGGGAAGTCTATGTACTTTAACAGCTACAGTCCTGAATTATACTAAAATGTATAATTGCCTGGTAAATTTAAATAAGACACGCACCTCCATAACCAGCTGGTGGGCACGGGACACCAGCGTGAGGCGGTTGGCGTGGTTGAAAGTCTCAGAGATGTCCTGGCCGAAAGTGTAGCCGGCTCCTCGAGGGGAGATGCCCCAGCCACCGCGGTCGTCAGGGTCCGACCACAGCAGGTCACACATGGGACCCTGCGGGAGACAAAGAGGAGCACGATGGCAAGGAAACAAAGACGCAGTCCTGCTATTAAATACTTGAACAGCCACCATGTTTATCTGCAAATATACTGAGTTATGGAGAAAAGACAATATCAACACAATGCTTCCTTTCTGTCTTTAAAGTTTTTTTTTTTTACTAATCTCGCAAAATGTAATTTGTTTTATAGACGGAATCGCCACTTTTAAGATTTATCGTATTTTTGTAATAAATGGCCTTTTGAATGTGAGTGATAGGGGGGCTTTTTTGCTATCCTCAAAATAGCCATTTATACAAAACACTAAGTACCGGCACGACACAACATTAAACTTTGCTCGAGTATAATAGGGGGCTTTAAACGCAAGCGATTGACAACATTGTTTGTGTACCCAGAGTTTACTAAAAGAAAATATTTATCAGAATACGCACTTGTTGTTTCTGGCCGCAGCCATTTTATCAGTCAAAAACAATCGATTTCCGAATGCAACGTAACAGGGAGGAGAGTAAAGATGGGAAGCTCCTAAAGCTTAGTTCCACATAAATGCACGGATTATTTCTTGTTTTGTCGTTATTGAAAATCAATATTGACCTTGTAGTTGAAAAAGGAGTCTTACATGGAGTCTGTTCATTCACATTTGGATATCGACTTGTTTTGACTGCCGAGGTGGTAGCGGACAGAAACAACAAGAGCTACGGTGAGTTGTTAAAATGCTTTCTTTTTAGTGAATTCTGGGTACACAAACAATGTTGTCAATGCTTGCGTTAAGGTGTAGAGCCCCTGGTGATACTTTGAGTAAAGTTGAATGTTGTGTCGAGCCTTCTTAGTGTTTTAAAAATAGCTATTTTGAGGATAGCATAAAAGAGCCCCTAGCACTCCCATTCAAAAGGCCATTTGACCGAAAAACGAAAATACGGTAAATCTTAAAAGTGGCGATTCCGTCCTAAATATGCTTTTAAACGAAAGTTTGACTCGGGTACATTCACAAAAAGACCCTAGGTTGCATTTTGGCGAGAGTTACGCTTTAAGTATCGTTTATGGTAAAGTGACTGTTACTGACAAACATTTGTTGATGACAGCTTATTTTACAACCAAAATTTTGTTACATTGTCAAAGGCAAAGTTATAAGCCGCTTGGCCAGGAACATCAAAATTAAGTATTATCCAACTACCTCATGTGGCACTTCCTGCAAACGGTCCAGTGCTCTGATGTGATCCAAAGTATCTATGGACGGTGACAGGCCTCCATGAAGGCAGAATATCTGGAAGGATGAGAGGAAAATGTCAGTATTAGTAGTAAAAACAAGTACAAAATACTTCTCTCTGACCATCAGCTTCTGTATCCATCACATCATTAAAGTAAAACTAATAATTCCCAAACTAGCAATGTTATATATTTCATTCTACAATGCAACATTAAACTCTGTCACAACAAAGTCGTATTTATTATATCTGTGAAACCAACCAATTCTCACCTGAGAGTCTACCAAGGCAGTGAGGGGGAGATAATCAAACAGGTCGGTGAAGTACTTCCAAACGTTGGCGTTGCCATATTTTCTTAGGCATTCATCATAGAAGCCGTAAACTTGTGTGATCTGTCTGCTCTCGTGGTTCCCTCTGAGGATTGTGATGCGCTCCCGGTAGCGCACCTGAAACACGAGCAAACAACAGAGCTGTGTGGTAAATTTCGTCCTCAAAACCCCTATTCAGTTTCAGTTTCGGAGTCAAATGTGTGAGGACTTCTTAAAATGATAACTTACCTTAAGCGATACTAGTAAAGAAACGGTTTCTACGGAGTAGTACCCTCTGTCAACGTAGTCTCCCATGAACAAATAGTTTGTGTCTGGAGATTTCCCTCCGATCTTGAACAGTTCCATGAGGTCGTGGAACTGGCCGTGCACGTCGCCACACACTGTTACCGGACATCTCACCTCCTGAACGTTTGATTCCTTGGTCAGTATCTCCTTTGCCTGCAGAAAAAAAAAAAAAAAAAACATTTAACTGTGGTCCATGGATAAAAAAAAAAAAATAAAACACCAGGAAGTATGAAATACAAAAACTGAAGTCATTTTTCCACAATTAATATATTGTTTGCCACTTTACTGTGTTTTGCTCATTTGAAATGCAGGGAACTCCAAGTGACTTTACACTGTCATTTTGTCATTATTTGCTCTTCATCAGAGAACAGACTGGAAAACGGTCACTAGTTCCTGTGATTTAAACACTTTGTTTCCTCAGATTACTATTTTGAGAGCACTTAGTTTGAGCTAGGAGGGCGATGGCAACACAGTCAGCCACTACAAGGTGGACACAGTTTAATCCTCATGGCGCAGTCTAAAAGCTGCTGTGGCAGTGTATGACTCAGCTGGAATGTGGTCTAGACCTACTCGATCTGTAACGTGTCCTGAGATAACTTCTGTTGTGATTTGACACTAAAAATACAATTGAACTGAATAGATTCTCCTTATTTTGTGTAGAGTTGTACAGGCGGAGTGATTTGCTCGCAGCAACTTAGCGAACTCCAGGCGAACTCTCTGCTCCTCACCACAGGGCTTCAGGTGCTGCGAGCAAATCACTCCGCCCAAGTAGCAGTGCTTCGCCTTCTGAGAATATAGTTCCCAGTATGTATACGGTAAGAAGATAGCTGTGTCTCATGTGACCTTGTTATTTGTACACCCTGTGACTCTACAAATCACAACATGTAAATAGGAACATGTTGCCGTTATTTTGTCACTTATTGGGAGCAGTAGGCTAGGTGGAGCCGGTTACCTCGGTGGGAGCGTCAGACAGAGTTACGACACGCACTGAGATGAGAAGGGTATGTATGGACTTATCTAACTCTGGGGGATATAGTGAATAAGCTACAGTCCCAATAAGTCGGCGTGTTCCTTTAAAGTGCATATTTCTTTAATTTTAAAAAGATAAGCACACATTGTTATTAATTTTCACTAAGCAAGTGCCTTATGATTATGCAGCCTTTACCGGTACTTGCACCACTAAACCAAAACTAAAAACATTATGAAAAAAAGCACCAATACTAAATCTGGAGTCCCACAACAGGAACTATTCCTGCAGTCAGTCTAGCTTGGCTGGCTGGTCTGACTAAAGGGGTCAGTCAGTTGGATGAGCTCTTTAAAAAGGAGCTTTGAAGCAAACAAATCTTCAGGCTGAGAGAGAAATTTGTCTGAGCTGAATGACCACCAGACATGTCTGACACACTGAGCCACATTGGAGATATGGAGCAAGAAGAGAGACAGAAGCCCCGTTTTCACCTGGTATTAAAATGCGATCCGAGTGAGCCGATCATAAGGGGGCAGCTCCAAGTACAGGTGGGAATGCATGCAGGACGCATTGAGATCCGATCACTCAGACCACATTTGGGGGTGGTTTAAGCCACATATGACCACATTCCTTTTAGCAGTGGGCCTGTTTTGACCTGGTTTAAATTTATTTATATACTGTTTATTGATCCCCAGTGGGGAAATTACAATTTAACATCTGTCCTGAGTGATCCAATCACAAGTGGATGGGCGTGTTCCCACCTAGCAGTAGTATTGGACCTCCAAATGCGTCCTGAGTGACCACTTGTGATCGGATCTCACTTCCCCGCTCTATATGCATATAAACACGTACATAATTTCCGTACGCATATAGACTGGTTGTGTGTGAGAGTTTGTGTATACATTGCAGTTGTTCCTCTCACATAAATCATACATTAGAATTAGAAACATGCGATGACTACTGAAAAAGCGCTGCCTACAGTATTTGTCTGTGCCATAATAAGGTATTAAGGAGGTCTACTGACGGGCGCCGGGACCTGTGCAGGAGAGAAAGACGTTTTGAAAAGTTGTGTGTTCAGCTCTCAGTACGTTTGTAGCTTCTAACTAAATCTCTGTGGTTGGTAGTTTAGTTTCTGTATGTGGTTTATCTTACATTTGATGATTAAAAACAGCCTAGGAGAGAGGCATCATAGGAAGGTGGACAATAGAAACAGTGATGGGTTAGGTCCTCCCAAATAAATGCCTGGTGTTTTGTATGTGGCACATTCTGAGCAGCCCCCAATCTTTTCATACTGTTGCCTTTAAACAACAAATGCAACCACGCTGAGATAAAGAGACAATTGAGAGATAGATTGCTGAAGTCGGCCTGTCATCCCGGCGGCGGCGGGGGGTGGAGACCAGGACAGGACTGCAGCGCTGCACAATGCTGACCTATATTACATCCACATACACATCTTCCACGTGCCCATACTACCATGTGACAGGAGGCATTTCAATGACTGTGCTGTGGATGGGCCTTTGACTCTTAAGCTACATGCCTGTGTTAAAGTGGAACAGCAATATATTTTCGTCCGCCCACCCCCTCCTGATTACGTTGAGTGAGATTGGCCGTCTATCGCCACGCGTCGTAGAGACATGCAGGAAAAACTACGTTATGCACAGAGACGGGCTCACATAATAGGAGCTGAAAAATAAATAAAAAGATTTGTGCTGTAGTGTTGTTGTAGACCTTTTTGTTTTATAAAATTGGTATCGGAAAAATATCGTTTAGGAACCGGTATCGAAGGTTTTTGAACGATACCCAACCTTAACCGTTGCACAATGCATAATACAATAAAATGGTCTACAGCTCTGTAATCTTACACTGCTGAACTGAGTAATGTGTTCAGTGATGCTTCAGATATCACCTCTGTGTACTAAACTGGCTCAGCTGATTATAACTTGGTTAATGTGCACTTTGAACGAGGCCAGAGCAGGGATAACTTGGTCTGACAACAGATACGAGTTATATCTTCTCACTGTGTGCCGTAATAAACCACTGATTTGATTTCTTTGTCGTCTGCTGAGTCCTGCTAAAGGTTGCCTCAGATACTGCAGAGGAATCGGGCCAATGTTTTCATCCGTTTTATGCTCTTACTTCCTTGCTCCTTCCTCTCATTAAGAGACTTCTAATCTTTAGTCAAAATCCTGCAGTTGTAAATATCCTGCCTTTATAGCTGGTTGTTGTAGTGGATTACAAGATCATTCTTGCACTGCGATTATCAGCAACATCAATCACCTTAAAAACCCTAGTAAATATCCTTTACTTATAACGAAACAATGCAAAAAAAAATGACAAGAAACAATAAAACCTCAAACAGGATTAAAATCTGTAGATCAAATATTACATAAAACTGGAGGAAGTAAACTAATTCAATGTGACCTGCTGTTTATGGTATCAGGAGAACATTTTCATAATTCCCAATTTGAGCCTGGACATAGCGATGCGAGAGACCAGTTTATCCAGGAGATGGCGGGTCACAGTTTAAGTACTGTGGGTGCCAGTTCAGCCGTATATGAAAAGGATGACGGCAGATGTTACGCAAGCACCTCGACCAAAGTACCACACCTGTAGCAGGAATGCCACAGAGAGGCTGCAGGGAGGGAACCTCCTAGAGGACAGTCGTGCCAAAGACGTCACACAGACATCAAACTGCTTAGCCAAGCCCCAAGAAGTGAAGTCAGCATTTTAACGTCTGCCGCAATATAATCCCAGTAAAAGTCAGTTAAACACGGCCAAAGATTTTCCTGCAGACATTAAGCTCAACGACTAGGCGCAACTACAACCACAAACAATGACTTCACTCAAGAGGTTTTAAAATGACGGTAGTTAAAAGTTAAGCATCTGCCTGGCAACAGTACTATAATCAGTGTGGAAATCAGCACCAGCTAGATGATTGCAGATTGGGTCCGTGTTTTCTACTGTGACAGTTTGTGAATTTAGCTGAGAATGCATTTAACAACATTTTGTCAACGTCAGTCTCTTTGGTTCGAGTGTGTTCACAGGGACCACTGTGTTGTCACATACTTTCATCTGTCTTTTTGATATCAATTTAAATACTGTTTTTATGATATCACTATTACACTATTTTGGGATACAAATTTAGTTCTCTAGTATATCAGGCGTTGTGGTAGGAAAACAAACTCATGTGGAACACCGACTCATTTTTCTGAGTAAAACCATGACCTCAGTTGGCAAACAAAGCTTTATTTGCTGCCCTGACTAGCTGCATCCAACTGGTTTAAACATAGACAGTGGTCATAGAGAGGACTTCAGCTCCAGGAAGTGGGGCAAGTATTGCCCCATGACCAATATATTACATCATTCTGACAACCTTTAGATGATGCCATATGGCATTAATGTTTGAGGAGAAACAGAGCATTGTCTGCACTCACCTAATGTAAACACGGCAACTACATTAAACATGATTAAATGATCAAGCGGATTACAATACTACATTGTAAACAACCCACCCAGAGCCTTGCGAGGGGAAAACACTGCAATGTTGAAAACTGAAAGATTTGCACTGATTATGATTAAGTATTCCCTCCTGCCCACTAGACACCAGGCAGACACTCTGCTTTATACTGAGAAAGCAGGAAAGCAGGAATGAAAAGACTAAGGACAGATTACACAGCACATCACATTCCTCCGCACCCCCATACATCCCAAAACAGAGACGGCCGTTCTGAGTCACAATGAACAGTATTACCATGAGTCACACACTCTGATCCCATTACAATAGATTTGATAGCGTTGGTGATGCAACTCAAAATCAAAAATCACATCCTCTGCTATTTTTAAATCAGGGAGGAGGATGTGAGGTTGCATTCTGCTGAATAAATTAATACAAGTCACAGGGTGGTGGATGGTTACTGTAGATGCAGGTAGACACTTTGGAGTAGTTGAGCGAATACAAGCTGTGACAACGATACAGCAGGGTGAGGAAACTGTGTAGGTTTTCCTCTCAACTATTTTTATGGCATCTTTGCTGCATTTGGGAGGAAACAGTGGAGAGCAGCAGGAAAGAGAAACATTATTTGTGCAGCTCCTTCCTTGGTTAACTTCCAGCACTCCAAATATGGTAGTGGGCCTAGTTTTGCAAAAAGAAAATCAAGAAACACCACATTTTGATGATTAAAAAATGTTTAAGAGTCTACAGGTGAACTTGTTATGTGTGGCCCTGACAGCTAGAGCTGGAAATCAGCAGATGGTCTGAGCAGAAATACGTTGAGGTTGAGAATGGGGTTAGGCTCCAACTCAAACCAGAAGTCTGCAGAGTCAGTTGGCCAGTTATCAGCTAAAAGCAGGAGCAGAGCAAAAAAACATGGCTACTGAAAACATTGTACATGTTCTGTTTTCAGTTTCTGTTTGGAAGAATCACAATAAGTGTAACAGTTAGATAAGATCAACAAGCAAGCACCAGTTAAGTGGCTAAAAGGTCAAAGCCAGGCTAAGATGACAACACCTCTGTGACCTCAAAGATGACAGTGTCAGGAGAAAAGTCTAGCCATGTAATGAGTTCAGTCGCCTACGTCATTTGCTTACATTACCCCTAGGTTTCCCTGTGTGACACATGTCTACCAACTGGAAGCAAAAGCAGAGGATAGAGAAGGTTCACCAGTTAGAGTTCCCATTCACATGATGTACCTTTGACCAATTAAGTCATATATTTCATGTTTAAGTTTGAAAATGGACTACTTTATTGCCTAGTAAACAAGTCAGCCTCACTACTTATTGACTAGAGAAGTAAATAAAAACTTAGCAGGGGTCAGAGGTTAATGGCAACTTTCTTAACTACCTGTGAGAAAAGCAGAGTAACGACGTAGCACACATGCATAGAGGATGATAAGCAAACTTCATCTCAGGTCAGCCACATCTTTAACTGTACAGAAAGCCTTTAGCAACCTTTCCGGGGCTGCAATGTGCTGCACGGGGTTTGTTTTGGTATCATAGCATCAAATATACACTACTGTCATATCCACATACCTCAGATATATAAGCAACCTGTTAATTAATAATAATCTTAATTTATTCCAGCACTTTTTATAGTGTGTTTATTGCAATGCCCTACTGTATTACTGTTTACAATCCTCACAGAGCGGTTTGTTTACATGTGTGTCTGTACGTATGTGTAATAGATGTATGACTTTCTTTAGCTAAAAAGAGATGCCACAGGTCACACTGACAGTTTGAATGAAGAGGGCTGTAAATGTGGTATGTTACTTGAATCCACACAGTATGGCTGACCCCTTCCTGGCTAGTAAACCCACAGTCAGCGACAACATGTGCTGGTAATTCATTAGCTGGTCCACGCCTCCAGAACAACCTTCATGAGGAGCTGAGGGCAGCAGAGACCGTTGATACTTTTAAAAGCAAACTGAAGACCCAACGTTACCTTTTTAGTCTGACTTTTAAGTGAGCTTTATTTATTTATGTATCAATGTATTTGTCTGTCTATTTATCTATGCATTTTAGCCCGTTTTACTGCTTGGTGTTCCTCACTGTAAGATATTTAGGACATAGTTTCCTCAGTAAAGGC
The DNA here is from genome assembly GCF_010015445.1 of Perca fluviatilis. Lineage (NCBI taxonomy): Eukaryota > Metazoa > Chordata > Actinopteri > Perciformes > Percidae > Perca > Perca fluviatilis. Next base: position 13,145,584 of record NC_053127.1, on the reverse strand, counting down.
TGTTATTTTACTGAATACAAATCCAATTATTGCTTTGTGTGGATTATGTAAAGCACTTTGTGTTAGCTACATTTGATATTTATGAAGAGTGCTATACAAATAAAGTCTGATTGATTGATTGATTGATTAATTAGTTCCCCAGGCAACGATTCAAACGCCCAAAACAAAAACCATAAAGTGATTGTAAAATATACGCACGGCGCAGTGAAATGTACACTATAGACGCCATTTTAAGAATGTCTGGAAGGCGTCGGCAAGGAGAGAGAAGACGTTAACAGTAACTTAGAGTTGAGAGATATCTCACCTTTTCACACAATGTTTTCACCTGTCCCTCCGTCAGCTGTTTGCATTCGTTAAGCTGCTCGATCCACTGATCAAGTTCTTTCGTAAACGGCTTTTCGTCCATTTTTGTGTGTTTTCGGGGTGTTCGTTTGCCGACGCGTTATCTAATTTCGGTTAGAAGACGTCCCACAGATGTTCTAGTATTTTCCGGAGCTTATAAGAGCATCAAAGAAGGTGCTAGCATGTCTCTTGTTCGTAGACGCATGTATCTGCTCTGTCCGCCAGATTGCTATGATTTGACTGAAAACTGAATAGAGACGTCAGTTGGTGATCCACCCATGATGATCCACCCTGGAATTTACTCTCCGCAATAAAAGACCGCAGTTCCGGTTATGACCTTCTAAATAAAAGCATGTGGCTGATGTGGAGCGCTGGAAAAAAACGCTTGCCTGAGTAACTGAGTACATTTATTCAAGAACTTTACTTAAGTACACATTTTAGATAGGCTACTTGTACTTTTCTTGAGTAGGCCGGGCCCCAGTTCCATTTTGTGCTACTCAGAATCAGTTTTAATGGCAAGTAGCCTATGTGTACATAAACAATTAATTTAAAGATGGTATTGATGTACTTGCACACAGTTAAAGAACAGAAAAGATAGAAATGAACATATAGCTTGAAACAAGGACAACAAAGCTAACAAACAACTATCTAACGAATAACTATTTTGTAGGCTACAAAGTGTCTATGTTATACTTCTACACATATTCCAGAGACTTACAGTAACATTCTGATTAATAATACAAAATATAACTAACAAATTGATAGTTATGTATAGGTCAAGATAAGATAAGATTTTATTGAACCTAGGGGGGAAATTCCCAAGTTATCCAGCAGTAGCTCCACCTTTACCAGCCGCAACATTAAAGTGATGCTTACACATTAGTGCATTCATATTTATAATCCAATTATGCCTATATAATATACATTGTTCTGCAGTTCTGAAATGAACTGCATAATGGGTAGCCTTCTTTTACTTTTAGTGCTTTAGGTGTATTTTGATGTACTTTTATTTAATACATTTTAAAACAATATATTTTAATGTATTCAGCCCTTTTATAAACAATGTTATTACGTGCTTTACTGTACATGTTTGAACCAGGATTAAAACATTTCAGGACTGCAATGAGGCAAATAAATTCAGTTAAAGTAATAGAAAAATAAAATGTAGTCTAATCAATAATATATAAATAATTATGATAATAACAAAACAGAATTCTTTTTTGGATACATTTTGAGAAGTGATTTAACAGCAGCTTGGTTCAGGACTATTCACTGCAGTCTGTAATGGGCCAATAACTAATATCACATAATACTCCTGTCCCCACCCTTTCAGTTCAGTCTGGATATAGTCCTTCCTGTCAGTCTAATATACACAAGACAAGTGTAAAGGGGTGTGTAATTGCTCCAACTGTAACCACAAAAACACCGAACACTTCCTTCAAAATAAAAGTGTCTGGAAAGTAACTAGCCTAAGTACAATTGTATTGTACTTAAGTACAATTTTAAGGTACTTGTATCTTTCTTGAGTATTTCCAAAATATGCTATTTTCTACTTCTCTACACTTCTTTACTTTTCAAATACAAATTTTACATACTAAAATATCAGTTTATAAAATATGATCCATTGTTCCTGATTATAACATTAACATTATCATGATTTAAGATTGCAATTATACAACAAAGTTGAAGTAAGAGAGATGAGGCAGGATATAGATCTGTTAATTAGGTTTTATGAACATTTTTATTTGCAGACTTTTTAGAACAAGCATGTGCACATTCCCTGTTTATTTATATAATATGTTTTCTATTCTTTATTCTTTATTTTGTGCAAAGTAGAATATGTTGTGTGTGGACATTGGACCGGAAGCTGTGGATGAAATTACTTTTGTATCGGTGTCCTGGGATGGGCCACACACACACACACACACACACACACACACACACACACACACACACACACACACACACACACACACACACATACACACACAAAAAGAAACCAAAAAAACATTCATTAATTCATTCAATCAACACTTAGCCTACATTTTAATACATATTGAACCACTAAATATGTTTGTTGTGTTCTCTGGACATTTGCCCACACTGGTTCTAAAAGAAGTAAAATAACAAAAACAAAAGAGTTGATTTGCAGTCGACTGAATTCAACATGGACACTGATGGATGCAAATTCAATTTCTATTATGAATAATGAAAATTAAGAGGGGGTAGGACTGGAAAAGTTCTTAACTTCTTCCTAGCCCTTTTCAACAAGAACAATCCTATAGTTGCTTACTTGTGGCTTGTATGTTGCTGATGATCTCGTTTGTTTTTCTTTTATATTGCTTACAAGTTTTACTTTGTTTTTGTAAATAAATTGACTAAATAGAATAAAACATAAATTAATAGTTCACTAGGCTATACTAATAATCAGTATGACAGTTACTTGCTTATTAAATTTAATTCCTTCAAACCATAATATTACTGTAAGGTTGGCCGAGGAACAAAAACTGAGAGGAAGACCCCGTTTGCAGTCCAGCTGTATTTATTCACAGGATGCATCCATCTCATGCAGCCATATTAACAGTGCAAGTCTGGCCCAGAAAAAGAAAAAAAAAATTAAGAAAAAAAATAATTACCAAAAGAGAAACCATAGATAACCTAAATGCAAACTGTGGAAAACAACAAGTAAACCCGTGCACAGGCTAGGGACCTGTGCCAGACACTTTTTAGGGGTGCTGTAAGTAGAGGTTGACAGAGGTCACTTTAAAATAAAAAACATTGTGCTGTGTCAAGAAAAGCAGAAATACATAAATCTAAGTGCTTGCTCTAGTGACTATGCGTACGTGCATTTAGGCCTACACAAATCCAACTACAATATATTTCCTGGTCCATTTGGCCCACCATTCATAATGCAAACCTCAGTCTATGCCACAAAAAGACACCACACATTAAACAAAAGCAGTGATCAAAGACTGAATCACCTGAGCTGCCTTTCAGGGCCACTCACTGAAAAATAAAGACATGTATCATGTTAATTAATTATTATCGTATCTTTAATTAAACCTATCAGGTCCCTTTGTAAATATGATGAAACACTAGGCAAGATGAAAGAGGGTGACAAATGGCGGAGGCAATATGATTAAATTAAACAGGAGGAAAGGTCACTTTGATTCAGTATTCCACTGCTGGCACACAACCCTATGATTGGCCAGTTATTTTTAAAGTGTGCAGACTATTGATTACGTGCAGAAAAGTGCTCTTCTCATTTACAACCATCAAACTTTAGCCCAAGAAATAAGAATACATTCAGTGTAGTTAGCTAAGTTATACCCACTATTGTCTTGCAGATTAGTCATCACCTTGGTAATCAACAATCTGATATTCCTCAGCAGCAGTTACTTTGGTTCAGCTCTTCTAAAAGAAATCAGATCTATTTCCTCCTGCAGCAATCACACAGTCCCACAGAGGATGCGTGTGTGACTCTTTCAATAAGTTGGTGGTTTTTCTGTTTTCCTGATTAAGCCTATTCTGCAGGAACAAACCATGTAATAATCCTTATTTTCAAGAGCGCTCGCCTCATAATTGAAAATCTCTGTTTACAGGCTCACAGTGTAAACAGACAACTACATTGCATTCCCCAGTCATCTGACTCCTGACAAACCTCATCAAGTTCCAAGTCTCTCAAACAGTGACCCTGTGGCCTTTTTTAGATCATGATAAGCATTCTCTGGATCGTTGTTTTCCACATTAACATTTCATCAATCACTTTGGAAACAAGCTCATCCGGCTGTCGGATTGTTGTAGCCCTGGGCAGTGGACTGGGCAAGCGCCCAACCAGGCACACCCCAGTGGCTCATTCACCCTTATGTGATCGGCGTGCATTTCATTTGATGATGTATTAGCGAACACTTTTAGATTGTTCCCTATATGTAGCAAAACGTGCATGTGTCCCTGTGCAAAGTGGAAATAAATAAGTCTTAAAGTTGTTTCTGCGTGTGAATGGCTTACACTACACACAACAAAGTGGCATCTACAATTTAGCAAAATGTAAAAATTGATAAAGAAAGATAATATATATTTTTAACAGGTAGATTACACAGTTGGTCAGCTTTCATCGTTTAGCTTTACCCAACCCCGTGCATGTCTCCAGTGATGACAGAGTGTCCCAAATGTTTGTTGCAAGTTATGCGAGTGACGACATGTTGACCATCGCTGCATAAATAAGCAGGAGACAACAGAGGCAACACAATACAAGAGCTTAATCCAAAGTAACACAACTCTCAGCTGCACTGTGGCGGGACGGAGCCAGTGTGACCTCCAACATGCCATTAAGTATAAGCCAGGATACATGATTATTTTATAATCAAATGACTGCAGTTTATCAGTGAGTCTCATTGTTGTTGTTCCCATTTGGTAATGAAAGCTATTTGGGTACCTGCTGCTGCTGTTCAACATCTAAATTTAAATTATCTGTGTATGCCAAGGAGGTTTGGATAAAAGCCCTTTTAGGCAAGCAGATGCAGACTGCATGTTTGATGCTGATGCCAAGCTATCAGGACAAAATGGCTTCTTGTAAACAACACAATCAGAGATATGTTTGTCTGCAATGTGGCGGAGGATTAGATCATGACAAATCGGTTGTTTTGGATAGTTGGTTGATGATACTGTTTGTGATGTCAGAGGAAATGAGGAGAACAGAACCAGTTAGAATCCTGGACGGGATGGGACAGAGACCCATTGTGCGTCTCCCCCCCCAAAAAAAACAATAGTTGAGTTGTATAGCAATAGCTTTTTAAGCGGTGCATTGTGAAGTCATCTGATGATTACCCTCTGCATAACTTTGAGAAACTCCAAATAAGGAAAGACTGCAAGAGACAGATACAGGTTATGTAGTAGTAGTTTAGATTATAGAGATTATGAACGTATACATGTATACAAATAAGACAAGTTGAAACTTATGACCACTTTTAGAAAAGTATGATGTCGCAGTCGATATTGATATGACAAATCAATATAGAATTGCAGGTTAAACATGAAAAAGCGATTTGGCACATACATATAGGCCTACATAATACTACATACACAAATATAGAGATACAGATATAAAACAAAAAAGAGAGGGAGCAACAACCTCTACCTCTCTCTTTTTCTCTTTCCATTAGCATGCAGTATTGTGTCTCCAGGATGTGGATTTTGGTTTGGCAAAGGCATGTCCCGCCCTACTCTGCCTCTGATTGTTTTGTTCTGGTATTCTTACCTTAACCAATCTCACGCCTCATGCCTATACCTAACCAATCCAACAAACAAAGGTAACGAGTACTAGCCAATCAGAGGCAGAGTAGGACGGGTCATGACTTCGCAAATCTAGGAAAGGCAAATTTGCCTCCAGGATACCTGAAACCATGACAACAGCAGATTACTGTTCCCATCTAATATCTTGAGCTCCATCTGGTGTCGACAAAGAAGAAGTCCAGGGTACTCGTCCTTAGGAAGAAAACGAGATCAAAAAGCCTTGTTAGAGGGAAAAAATAACTGTTGTGCTACACTCCATTATAGTCCACAAAACATTAAGTTTGAATGTTTTTGTTAAATGAAAGCTTAGCATTTTAAAGTATCTTGAGCTTAACATTTGTTGCCTTGTCCTGTCTGCATATTTTTTGCCACTTTTGTCTTTTATTTCTCTATGTCTGCATGGGCGCTGGTGGTAATTAGCACACATCAGAAGCTGAAATCTATGTTCTCAGTTTTTCAAGCGAGATGCTTCCAACATTTTCTATTATGCATCTTTAAAGTTTTGTGTGTGTGTGTGTGTGTGTGTGTGTGTGTGTGTGTGTGTGTGTGTGTGTGTGTGTGTGTGTGTGTGTGTGTGTGTGTGTGTGTGTGTGTGTGTGTGTGTGTGTGTGTGTGTGTATTAACATTTGACAATACTCTCTGCCTCTGATACTCTGGCTTCACCCAGGGTTGGCTAGAACTGCTTTGTTTTCATTCCTCACTAATACATGCTGTATACACGTATTGCTACAAAAAGCCTTGTTGTTGCATCAGTAATGAATAATGAATTGCAACTCACAGTAATCCACAGTATTTGCATTTGGTTTTGTGCTTCTCCAAAGTTCCACAGGCACCCTTACTGTAAAGATTGTGAGAAGTTTCCAAAACAGCATTTATATAAAAACAGGAGCTCTCTGTTACCACATCAGACACAGAAACACTACATCAGAATGTGTTCTAATAATTTGTTTTAAAGGATCAGTTCACTCAAATCATCATAAAACAACAATGGTATCTTGCCATACAGATTTCCATTCCTTGGATTTTTGCCAACACCCCAGACAATGCAATATAGGTGGAGGCCATTTTTCTTTGTGGTGATCCAACATTTGAAAAATCACATTTGAAAACCCTCACTGTAGCAATTTTCACAGTTTTGACACCAATATACTTTTGTTGGTTTCTTGGCTGGACCAACCAATTTTAGACATTGACAAAAGAAAGAAAAGTATCACATATCAGCTTAATATCTGTCCCTTACCCCAAGACTGAGTGGATCCATTGGTAGGACACATCATTTGTGTTACTAGTAACTTGTGTACGCGGTATATCTCTATCTCTTCCTATGGTCCTCTGTTAGACACATGTTTTTATACTGGAATTAAGACATCCTGCTCCAGATAACCAAGTGACAGGCTACATGATAACAAGACTATGAGTCTGCAGCCAGTAGTAGGAGCTATGTGACTGTGGCTGTGCTAAGGCACAGTGGGGCTTTGAGCAAAATGCTAACATGCTCACAATGACAAAGTTAACATGCTGATGTTAAACAGGTATAATGCATGGTAACATTTGCCAATTAGCACCAAACACAAAGTGCTGCTGAGGCTGATGTCCAAATACCTGATCATAGTGCCAGTGGAAAAATTAAGGGGTCATCAAAGTTATTACAAGTCATCCTGAGGGGGACATGAATGTTTGTAGCAAATTGCGTGTGGGTGGTGATGGTGCAGTGGATATGACACATGCCTTTGGTGAGGGAGACCTGGGTTCAATTCCCACTGCGATACATCAACCAATGTGTCCCTGAGCAAGACACCTAACCCCTAGTTGTTCCAGAGGTGTGTTACATCTGACATATATAGCAATTGTAAGTCGCTTTGGATAAAAGCGTCAGCTAAGTGACATGTAATGTAATGCAACCCATCTGATACAACGACAGACCATGCAGCAAAAAAACACCTTCCTGATGTGAAAGTTTTAAGTCACACACCATTTTATGAAATATATCGGTCTTATTTTGTCCAGATCCAATTACGGCATCATTTTAATCCATTTGAACTTCACTACTGCCACTGGAAGCACCATTGCCCTTCACAGATCATAAAAGTTGATGAGACACTCCAACGTACTGCAGGCTTGACCGACTGCCCAAACACTCAAACACCAGTCAGCTGCGTAATTTAATTACCACCAGCGCCCATGCAGATGTAATGGAACATCACAGGTCTAATCAGACAATTAGCTTGTACCATCCTAAAGCCTCGCTCCTCATTAGCACTGATGGCAGCAGTACACGGTGATGACTCATCACGGCCCTGCCCCAACACTCAGACTGGAGTCTTCTAGCCGAAACCTGCAGGTTTCTGTGGCGACTAATGGGTCATTAGAGTAAGACTGATGAGTTAGGTAAAAGGCCTAAGTGACCCCTCCATCCGCAGAACTTGAGGAAGAGAAAGGGAGGGAATGATGTCCTTGATATGATCTGATGCCTGCTACAGATCAAATTTCCTTCGGGATAATAAAGTTTAAAGTTGGAAGTTGAAGTTGAAGTTAAAAGTCACAATAATGTTTAACCAACACACTTTGTGAATGCTAAAGGAAATACTGATATTTTAGAATGAAGACTGAACCTGTTCAGCTGCAGGGAAGACATGACAATGAAACAATTCACTGCATTATTGCCAAAACAGGCCCACTATGCAAATGAAAACATTCTTTTGAAATCCATACAGAGCTTCCATTGTAACAGAAATGGACATGAATAGTTGATATTTAATTCTGAAATATTAGCCAGATTTGAACATCTATGCACATTTCAATGCACTGTTGCACACAAACAAACACGCAACAACAGGTGAGCTTTGTATGTCATTATAGATCTGTAATGAAAAATACCATGTGTGTTTAGATCAGTTTTCATGCATTTTGCATGTTCTACTGTATCTGTAATAACTTCCATGTGGTTGACAAACATTTCTGTTTTAAATTTCAAAGTTTCAGTTGGGACCCAAAAGACTCAGGGAGAGTTTAAAACGACACATCATCAAATTATTTTGCAGAATTATTGTGTACATTCCTGACTAGATCTGTCTTAATTAAGTTTGTTGTTATTAGACAGTATATTCATAGGTTTCAACGTGTCTCTACAGAAGGTTTTACACTTAACTTAAAGCACATGTTTATATCAAAAAATTTAACTATGTATTGCATATTTAGTTATCAATGCATAAAATAAATCATCAACTACATTAACATTTTCTAACCTAGTTAACATAATGAAGAAGGAAAATGTATCATATCCTGTTGTTAAAGCATTTAAACGTTCATACACTCACACATTATGACCTATTATTTCCCTCAATTGTGATCATACATTTCATATACAGTATGTTGCTATATTATAGAAGGGAGGGATAAAGAGAAACACTCAGTATCTCAGTGAGAGAAAGTAATGCACCATTTCTCTGCCCTTTCTGTTAAAGGCACCTGAGCTCAGCAGTGATAATCTCGTCCTGCCTATTTTTGCTGGATCCAGGCCTTTGTCCAGTTTCTGACTGATTGACTGACTGACAGACAGACAGACAGACAGACAGACAATTACAAAACAAACTATTACTAGTTAAAGAAGAGTACAACTGTTCCATAGCTGATTAAAAATGTGAAAAGTATTTCCCCTCTGATAAAAGAGAGTTTTCTACTGGTGATGAAATCCTATAAATAAACCTGTTTCTTCCCTCAAGAGCATAGATAGTATCATGTAAATGTGTTTTGCATTACATAAAGAGCATGCTTTTCATTCCTGGCTCTTGGGGGAGCCAGAAAAGACTAACGCCAGCCCTTTTGTCTATGTGTGACCTACATTCTCTCAATAGCTAAATGCTAACAGGGCAGTGGGTCTATTGATAGCCACAATCTGGACTCGCTCTGGGAAATGGTCAAGAGAATGATTAAACTAGATTAAATAGACAGTTATATTTGCTGGAGCTTTGAGTGGGATTTCACTGAAACCCTTTAGTGGGATGGTGCTTTAGTTCAGTGTGTGAGTCACAGTATTGAGATGTGTCATGTTGATTCTGGTCTTGGTCAATTTCTGCAACAATTTCTGCCATTTAAAAATGAAAAAGAAGAACAGACAATAAAGTCTGCAATAACTTTACCAGGTGCTTTACATGAATATCACAAAAAACAGTGTAATGAAGCTGTTTACATCATTCTATAAAGTTTCACGCCACTATTTTTCTGCTTTAGGCATCATTTTCAGTGGAAATCCTAAAATTACAACAGAACACATTAGGGCTGCAACTAACAACTATTTTCATCTATTAATATAGCATATAAATAGTGAAAGTACTGCTGTAGTAGTAGTGAAAAACATTTTTTTATTACATTTTCATAAAGCCCAAGGCAATGTCAAACTGCTTATTTTGTTTAATCAACCATCCAAAGCCTAAAAGTATTGTGTTTATTATCACATAAGGCAAAGAAAAGTAGCAAACGCTCACAATTGAGAGGCTTGAATTGGGAAATGTTTGGCATTTGAAAAATGAAAAAATACTAAAACAATAAATTGATCATCAAAATAGCTGGCAATTGCTTTGTCTGACAATTGATTAATCAACTAATCGTTTCAGCTCCAGAACACATGTAAGTATGCATCCATAATTTTACATTATCTGTAATCTGTATACAAGTGCGTGTGCAACTGTACTAACAGAGTGAAAATTGTGAATTTCCCCTCGCGGGATAAATAAAGGCATGTCTTCTTCTTCTTCTTCTTCTTCTTCTTCTTCTTCTTCTTCTTCTTCTTCTTCTTCTTCTTCTTCTTCTTCTTCTTCTTCATGCTCTTGAGTACTCAACATGTTATTACTGATTTATGAAGGTGAATTCAACACACAATCACTACTTGATCAGTCCATATTTTTCCTGACATAATGTTAATCATTTTACCGGCATAACTTACTGCTGAATAGATTATTAGACTGGTGCACATTAATTTACATTTTCACCTGTCATCCATCCAGAAGTCAAGGTGGGGTGATTATATTAGGATTATGTTAGGTAGAGCTTGCATTCTCTTTAACAGACAGACTTTTCCCCATGCACATCGCAAGATGGATGACATGAATGATAATGTTAGTCCATAAAAAAAACATGTTGCACGTCTCTTCTCCATTTCACTACACTGTCACTTCTGCATTAACCTCACTGAATGTTTGCAGCTATCTTATGACTCATGTGATCCAGTGCAGATATTTAGGGCCAGCAGCTCAGTATTTATCTTATCTCTACTGTTATTCTTGTTTTTATTTTAATTCTTATTTATCTTGGTGGGTTCTTGACTCTAACCTTGCCTGCACCTGTGTTTCATTCTCACTGCCGATGCTGCTAAGACACCTGAGTCACCCTACGGGGATAAAAATCGTATACTTATTTTATCTTGATGCTATTACCATGACACCAGACAAAGTTGTTGGAGATGAGCCCCACCACGGTTGTGTCGTCTGCAAACTTTCTTCAGCAGCAACCACATCGTTAAGTTTGCGGACGACACAACCGTGGTGGGTCTTCATCTTTAGTTTTCTCTATTGTTTGATTTTGCCTCACATTTGAACTATTTAGAATGTATTACTGTATTGTATATATTACTTGTATTTCTTTATCTTATTTGTACATATTACTTATCTTTTTTATCTTTATTTGTATATACTGTACTTCTTATCTTTTATATTTCACTTGTTGTACGTGTCCTTATTGCACCATGGGTCGGAGAGAAACGTATTTTCAATTGCTCTGTATGTCTGGCACATATTGCAGAATTGACAATAAAGTTGACCTTACTTGACTTGATCATCTCTTTATATGTGTGATAAAAGCAATGTACAGTTAGTCACTAAGGTCTGCAGTCACTTTGTAATTACCTAAGAGAATATTATGACAATATCACAGGCTAGTTTAACTTTATAAGGCTGATAATAAGGTCCCTATACGATCTCAAATGTGAGTATCACATGCACTCTAGTATTTGTCACTATATCTTTAATAAACATTGGTGTGGACAAGAGCCTACCGGGCACAGGCCCAGGGGCCCAAAGTGTCTGAAATGACTTATTATCTATTTGAAAAGACAACGAAAACGTCTCATCTGATATTTAGTTGTGTAATATTTTGTTTATCTTGTGTTTACACAAATAAAAGCCTTCATCACATTTCCTGTGATGGTTTCCTATAATATTTGGTATAGTGTCCTACAATATGTGGAGCTGTTTAATATTTGCCCCATATTTAATATTATGAAATATATTATATATATTAGGCTATACTGCACCTTATTGCACTTTATCTTTTGTTTGTAGCCTACTTTATCATGTGTTGTATGTATTGCATTTTTGACAGTGTATTGTTATTTATGTTAAGCATAGTAGGCTACCAGAAGCGGCAACAAAGCATTTTATTGCACAATGTAGAGATATGTTGAGTAGGCCAGGCTATGTGACAAATATGACTTAAAACTAAAAACTTGCATCACAGAAATACTTTAAATTCATGCAACGAAATAGTGTATTTATGTTAGGCTGTTCCAACCTGTAATTAAAATTACTACATATCACACAAACAACTAAGATTTGAATATGTTTTATATGCCTCTATGTTATGATGACTAGCCTACTGCTTACTTTTGGCTTGCAGTAGGCTTTGTTTTTCAGCTATTGATACAAGATGTAGGCTATTTTATACCTCACACCAACAGAATTATAGTTGGATTATATTTTTGGAGCGTTATAATAAACATATTTTTAACATCGACATGGTTTCTGACATAAAAGGGGCTGTACCTCTGGCCAGCACTGTAAGCAACCGACGTCACCAAAAACAGCTACCTAGTTGTTTTGGGAGAAGAAGAAAAGGCTTAGAAGCGGAAGAAACACCGGATTTGGTTTCGGATAGTATTCGGTCTATGGTCCTGCCTTAGTTTTTAAATTACATTTTGAACAATGTCGACCCCGGCAAGGAGACGGCTTATGAGAGATTTTAAAAGGTACCGCAACGTTTTGGCAGTCCTCTCTTCTATTTGTGTGTGTAGCTAGCAGCGTTAGCCGATGAAGCTGTCGGTAGCTAGCTAGCTTAGTTAGCTTAGCGTTAGCTGTTGGTGCAGAGAATACTGTAAATAGCTAGCTAAAGCTTGACTGCAGTTATTGTTATTTTTTGGTTTGTCTTTGCGCATGGCATTTGTAGGATTGACAAATGCACGACTGTTTATTTTTGATTCTATGGGACGATGTCCGAAGGAGGCACTTCGGTTTTATGCAGTGTTTTCTATCCAGGGATAACGATAAGGGTAGTCTTTGCATTTTTCCTCTCCTGACTAAAGGAAGTTTGTGTGTTAGCGTAGGTGCAACTTCGGCTAGCTGAGGTGGCTTAAATTTGGCTTCCCAGAAGATTCAACAAACCCTTTTGTCTAGCCTTAACTGACCCTGATTAGAAGCGAAATGTGACACGATTTATTCGAATTACTCCGTGTAGTCTGCATGCTCTGGGTTTAAATTCTGCTGCTATAAAGGTAGCCAAATCCAACCAGCCAGCCAGCATTATGGCTCAATCTCCCCCGCCCCCCCTGCAGCAACTTGGCTCCCAGGTGTTGCACAACTCTGTGTTTGTGGTGTGGGGGGGGGGCTTCATCTCAATATTTAGGGTGGCATGATATGTGCCTGCCAACTCTTCTTAATGCGTTTTTTTTTTTATTCAGTATATATAAACAAGACCAATATCCCTCTGGTGTAAACTATTATATTATCAAGCCTGTGCCATGACGACAAGAATATGTTTGGGTGTGCTGGGAGAATCACACCTGGCAAGGGTCTGCTTGTAATAACCACCATCCCCAATCTGTTGCCATATGCTCCATATGGCATCCTACAGCGCAATAACGTTTGTATTATACACACACACACACACACACACACACACACACACACACACACACACACACACCTGTCTGTGGAAAAAAGATCCTGAGCTATTCTACTAAGAAGTGCTGTTGAAGCAGGGCAGATAAGGTGTCACTGTAACTCTACTCTGCTGTGCCAGTCCCCAGGTGGTAAACTGTTAGACACTGAGGCAAGGAAAACACAAAGCACATTCCTGGATCAGCCTGTGTGTCCACGCCAAGGCTGGCTGATTGAACTCAGCCTTGTGTGATATTGCCTAACCTCCCTTGTTTGATCTGTAAGTCAAATTATTTGCGCAATGTGTGTCTTGAAACTGAGCAAAGTAATTGAACAGCAACATTTTTGTGTGATGTTTTGGCTCAGTACCTTGGATGTGAAATGACACTTTGGTTTTGAAGTGCTGCTTAAATAAGCAATTTTGTAGCTCAAAAAACATCTGAATTTCTTCAGATTATATTCAGCAAAGCGTCCCTTTCATTTCTTTAAATTTATTTTTAGAAGCAAATGTCATTGTGAAAGCAACAACCTTCACCTTCTGTTTCTTTTTTTCAATCGTACTGCTCCTCAGAGTATTTTAACATAAAGTCCCTGTAACAGTAGGAAATTTGTTTGTAGGCCTATTTGTTGCATTTGCAACACGGACTAAAGTTGTTGCACCAAGAGGAAACTAAAGGCCTAAATAGTAAAGACGTGCAGAAACAGGTTATTTTGTGAAAACGTGTGCCATTGACAACACCCCCTAATCCTAAGCCTTCTTTTCTTTTTCTTCTTTATTGATGCAAATCAGCACAATAACAACTTGAAGGGCTTGCTTTGGGCGGACAGCCATTTTTGGAACAAAAATCCTTTCCCCGTGTCACTTTTCGCATGTGTTTTCATAGTCTGCCTAGTCCACACAGCATTCCGGGATGTGAGAAACGTGCTCTGGTTTATTGGCATTTCTTTAAACCAGGGATCTTCAACAGGATGTCCGGGACCCCTAGGGGGTCCTCAGAGTCAATGTAGGGGGGCCTCCAAATTATAGTTATTTATTTTTTTTTTAAGTCTTTTTCAAAAATTTAAAAGTCTTAACATGAATCCAACATAGCAAATATAAATCCACACTGCTCACTGGCCCATAGGTAAGGTATTCACTAAGGCCATCCACAGAGTTAATCCTAAGGATTCAATGTGCCACATGTAGGTTTAACATTAAAATATGATTTATAAAATCATGACAACAATTATTAGGCTATTTTAATAGCTTAGTATTCTATGCACAAAAGTTATGTATAAATGCTTTAGGCCGCCCTACACGTTATTGTAGGCAAAGCTTATTATGAAACTTCATTTTATACAACGGATGTAGGGGGTCCCTGCTCTGTCTCTCTTTCAGTTAAGGGGTCCTTGGCTTACAGAACATTGAAGACCGCTGCTTTAAACCAATCGCAATCGTCACGGGCGGCACTGGGCACCGCACAAAGCCCCTGGTGCGACTGCAAAATAGCTTCAGGAAGGAACTTGTTTGGTTGGAACATGTACGTTCAAAAGGTATTTTAGTCATTCACCAGAAAACTCAGATAGCTTAGCTAATCTGTCTCAATTTACCCTGCAGAGATCTGAGGAGCAGTTAACCATAGTCCTCATAAATCGACTGGAAGTGGAACGTCGTAGATATAGACTAGTGTTTCCGTGACAAAAGGTAGTTTAGAGATCAGACCTACACATCAGGGATTCCTCCTGGTGAAAGATATTGTAGTGTGTGACCCAGTGTCACTCGTCAGTAAGGATGGGCATCGTTTGGATTTTATCGATTCTCGATTCCGATTCTTTGAGTGGTGGAGTTGAAACTGGTTAGATGCTTATTTCACAAATAAGAGGAAAGTTTTATTTTGATTCATAGGTGGGTTGCAGTTTTACAGCTTTTACAATGCAAAATAAAGACACACTAGAGCTCCGCTTACTGTGCTGCACGGCTGCAACACAACAAGCGCCTGGTCACTACGGAAACCAAAACTTGCGCATATTAAATTTGGAACCTATGATCAGATTTGAAACCAAATCCTCCAAATGATTCCAATAAAGAAACGATTCCGATGGAATCGTAATTTTTGAAACTATTCCGATTAGGAATCGGTTCTCGATGCCCAACCCTACCCGTCAGTCATGTTGTGTGAAAACCACAACAACTTCAAGACTCCCGATTTACAAGACGGCAAGTTGTGTAGTGTGAACAGTGCAGCGATCGACGATTTTGAAAGTCGTGTAGTGTGAACTTGAAGCTTTATACAAACAAGTAGTATATGTATGTCAGTTACTGAATTGACTGGAGGGTTTTCTTTACTACACTGTTTAGGGTATGTATTAATAACAGAAATTATACTAGGGCTGTAACTAACAGTTATTAATTCTGCTGATTATTTTCTCGGTCTGTAAAATGGCGTAAAATTGGGAAAAATGTCCATCCCAGAGTCCTGGGTGATGTCCTCAAATGTCTTTTTTTGTCCGACCAACAGTCCAACGATATTCAGTTTAGAAGGATATATAATAAAACCAGCAAATCATCACATAAGCCAATGAGAAAATGGTTGGCAGTTTTTTTTTTTAATCAAAATGAACCATCACACAGTTCCCCCCCCTAACCCACATTGCCCCACAAAGACTAAGAACAGTAAAGTATATATTTAGCCTGACGTCGTCCCACTCAGATTCTAGTCAGAATAGGAGTCTGCTGCTCCATTGGGCCTTGATTATGGGGCGTGTTTCAACCGAACCAGGAAAGAAAATGCCTCTGCACTAAATTGGATAGACCTATAACCAATCAGAGCAACAGACAGACGTCACAGAAGCTGCAAGTCAAAGGCAGGCTTCGACAGAGCAAAGGCAGATAAAGCCCGCCCTGACAATTGAATTGGTCCGAACAGCTCTGGTTGGAGCATAGTTGCTCCACAATGGATAAAGTCCAGACCAAACTTCCCAACCTCAAATGTTGTGGGCGGGGCTGAGTTCCGCTGGCATCCAGGCTAGTATATATTGGCTCAAGACTTTCCATTACTTCCACTAATCTGCTGTCTGCAGACTGGTCATTAATCCCCAGTTTGCAAGTAAAATGAAGTATTTATCAGTCTAGTAGTGAAGCTGGGTGGAGCATCCCTCCACCAGCAGAGAGCCTATTACAGTAAATGAGGTTAATTGCAGTGGGTCTGTCTGCAGCTAGGGACTTACTGTAGACATGGATCTACATTCGCACACAGACACACAAATCAGCCCACCTTGTTTTATAGCTGTAAGCTCTTATTAAACCAACTTTCATACTAGTGTGCATAAGAAGAAGAAAAAAATAAAAAACATACATACATACATACTGGAAGAGATTTACTTACTAAAAAGACCAAGTATAGATAGAACTTATTTTTCAAAAGAGATCTATTGAAATGTGTCTTCGAAATATGAGACATTTATTTGATAATGCTGCCTAAAGTGGCGTATTTAAAACACTAAACTTGGATGCAACTGTCCAAGGTGATATACCATATATCATACCTTTTGTATTTAAATTAAAAACGCTGAAAATTTGGCTTCAAGCGAAAACGTTTCTTGAGATCCAGTTGTGATAAATGTCTGGTGGTGATTCTGGACCTGGCCTACATGCATTGGTGATCTGAAGCAACCTTTTTAATATGACCCATTGTATCAGCAACAGACCAATATGAGTAGTCAGGCTCATTTCAACACACTACCTTTTTATTTGTCATGCAGGCCTGTTTTATAGCATTTACTGATCAGTAGTTTAACAAACCAGAGGCTGTTGGAAACTTAATTTAAAAAAAAAGGTGTTTTGATTTGATGTCTCTGTTGCTAGGCAGTTGTTGCTGTGGTATTTTTGCACTGCTCTTCACAGAGCTCAGCTGTCAGTCCAACAGCTCAGGGCTGCTTTCTTTGTGGAACTGAAGCTAATTATTGAAGCTAATTATTTTCATAAATGATTAATCCATTGTTGTCATTTTTGGTTATCTGAGTCATTTGGGCTGTAAAATGCCATAAAATAAAGAGAAATACTCCTTTTGTTGTGTTTCTAAATGGTCTTTTAGAAAATAAAAAACCCAAAGGATGCATTTGACCATGAATTGAACCTGTAGCAAATATGTTTTAAGTAGTCAGAAAATGTATTACCAGCTATTTTGATTGATCAATTGTTAATACCTTTTTTTTTGCTTTCTGCAAAGGCCAAACAATTCGTGTGTTCCAGGTTCTCAGATGTCTGGATTTGCTGCTTTTCTTTGTTTCATACCACTGGGGTTTAAACTGCTGTTCATACTAAACAAGTGATTTTAAGAATTCACTTCGAGCTCTGACAGTTCTCTCTGTTTTCTTACATTTAATTGACTAAGTAATTAACTGATTAAGTCAGAAACATAATCTGCAGTTTAATCAATAATGAAATGCATAATAGTTAGTTGCAGCTATGGCTGTACCCGGATCTAGCTGTTCAATACGAATATTAATCCTTTCGTTCCTTTTTTCATATGATGGATCAAGCAACGCTTGGTTGAACTTTTTTTTTTTTTTTTTTAAACAGGGTTTGTTGGGACGTTCAGGGCGACAAAGACGTTTACATAATAAAGTAAACAAGCCAAGTGAGCCCTCTGAGCTAATGCCTGCTAACTACTGTAGCCGAGGGTAATACAATAAAAACACAGAGGCTCTGTGATCTGAATCAGCGTGATCCAAGATGGCTAACACACTTTTTTTATTAACTTACAACAACAACTGCAGTGTATAACGCTACAGCTTTTACCCTTCACAATGAAAGCCTAACTTAAATTCACTTAGAGCAGGGGTCTTCAACGTTTTTTAAGCCAAGAACCCATAAAGGTCCCATGGCATGAGGTTTTTTAACATTAATATGAGTTCCCCCAGCCTGCCTATGGTCCTCCAGTGGCTAGAAATGGCCATAGGTGTAAACCGAGCCCTGGGTATCCTGCTCTGCCTTTTGAGAAAATGGAAGTTCAGATGGGCCGATCTGGAATTTTGCTCCTTATGAGGTCATAAGGAGCAAGGTTACCTCCCCTTTCTCTGCTTTGCCCGCCCAGAGAATTTGGCCCACCCATGAGAAAGAGCGAGACCATAGGCTCGTTCGAGATGAACTGCACCTCGCCTGTAAAGTTGACGAGAGCAGGTGGCAGCAGCAGAGGGCGGTGACAAAAATCTGCTCTCAAGTCGGACAGTTTCCAGCTGTTTCCAGCAGCCTTCAGGCTGAACAGGAAGTGACACAAACACTGGTCCGATTTTAATAAAATGTTATCGGACCCATAAATCGGCTTGTACACAGTCTCCAGTTGATTTTATTATGACAGAGTAGCTCTCAAAATGCTCTACATGCGATCTGTTGCTGATTTTAAGTAACCACACACTGGATGATCCGTAATCTGAACAGATGTAGTCTCTCTGACTTCTAAATGTCACTATCGGCTACAAAACGTGTTCTGTACAGAATAAGCATTTAAATCAGACAAATAGCAGTTAAAATTCCTCCAAATCAATAAAAAGTTTATATAAAACGTCATCATGTTGAGTCGATTCTGAACTGAGAGTCCTGGCATCCGGTTGTCCGAACTTGTCCATGCTTCCTGTTTCCGCTTTGTCGCACGCCACTGGAAAAAATAGTGGTGCACGCCCTCTGCTCGCGCACTCAAACTCCTGGAGCGCCAGCCAGATCTACATCATTTTGACCTCATATTCGCGTGCGCCAACTCTGCTGCGGCGACTGTAAAATGGCCCTTTAGTTGCAGCCCTGCTTTTTCAGCATCAAATCTTCACATTAGTAAAACCAACATGTTAGCATAAATCAGTTATAAACAATCTTTGACTCATTTTCTATCGATCAAGGTATCAATCGACAAAACCTTTCATGACTATTTCTTAGGATTTCGTGTTGTTTGAGTTTCTCTAGGTGACATTTCTTTTCTCTGTTCTGCTAACTACCCAGTGCCTCCTGTTTATTCCAAACAAAATGGCATTGCTGCTGCTGCAAAAAAGACATCAGGGTGCCTCTCCTTTTTTTCAGGGTTTGTATTTGTCTGTCGTGTACCCAGGTTGCCGGATTATGACAATGTTGGTCACAGTAGTGCTTCAGATGAGTGTTAATGGTACAGCTTATGTAAACGGACATGTGACAGCAGGAGGGGCAGTGTGCAGTTGATCCTGCAAGCCTTTCTGTCTACTGAAGTCATGTTGATACAGCAGTTCGTGTTTTGACTGATAATTATCCTGCAGTCAAGGTGTTTATTAAAATCCTCTCGCGCTCTCCCATCCTTGTTTCTCTCCCTCTCTCTTCTTTCTCCCATGTTTGTTTTGTTTCCGCCTTTTACCATCCTCATTTTATTCCTTGTTTTAATTTTTTGTCCCTTTTTTTTAATTTGTCACTTTTTGCTCCCTATCTTTTCGTTTTGATCTTATGTTTCTTCGTCCTCCTTTGTTCTTATGTCTCTCTTTCTTCTTGCTTTTCCTTTTGTCTCTTTCTTGCCTTCCATGTCTCCCTCTGTCTTTCTCTTGTCTCTTTCTCTTTGTCCATCTTTCTGTCTGTCTGTTTTTTTCTTGCATCTCTATCTCTCTGTCTTACCCAGACTTCAAGAAGATCCTCCCACTGGTGTGAGTGGAGCACCATCAGAGAACAACATCATGCTTTGGAACGCAGTTATTTTTGGGTGAGTCATGGCTCTAAATCCAACCTGCTGTCTTTACTGTGCCACTGTGATTCCCCCAACCCATCCACCCCTTTTTTGATTCTCGTTCTCCATGTTCACCCTGCTTCTTTTTTTTTTTTTTTTTAAGTATTTTTGATTACAGCCTGGATTTTTGGCACAGAACAGTCTGGAAAATCAGCATGTAATGCTAGTGTTTGATGGAAGAATAGGCTGAGACACTGCTGGGACTGGAGTTGAGGGGTCAAGGGAGGTTGAGGAAGCAAGAAAAAAAAGTATTGATGTAGACCAAACCAAATAGTGACTTTTTGTTAGATTAGTGATATTTCTTGGTCCACAATTTGTCATGCAATTGAAAGTGGAACGACTCGTGAAAAAGCAACATGCTAATTTAAACTCTTCTTAGAGTTGGGTTGATTTCCGGTTTAACCGGTCTGGTGTTAACCGGCTAAACAGGATTGATTGTTTGCAAACCGATCGACCTGGCATTTGTCATTATGGCACCTTCTAGCAAATAAAAAAAAGAAAGAAAAAAGGCCCACATTAGCAACATGTCTGGCTAACTTGGCTTGAGTCCCCTCACCCCGTTAAATACAAAGGGTTTTCTAAATTGTTACTGGAAAGTGGTCAACTCGGGTGTGACGTGATTCCCAGTTCTGAGCTCCGGCGGCCGGCCTCCGAAGTAAATTTAACGCAGCATAAACACTGCAGGAAAAAAAGACTTGGCTTAGAGGTACGTTACCTCCACCCAGTGGACTGGAGTCGCTACTCTCATTATGGGCTCTCTCATCAGTCAGATGAGTCAAGTGCAACCCCTAGTGGTTAAAAAAAATAAAAATAAAAACTAGCCTACTTCTCAGTTTAAAAGAAAAAGAAGCACCGAATAGTATGTAGTATGAAATTCAAAAGTCAAAGCAAAACATAATAAAAGATAAAGAGCACAAGCTTATTGCAAGCAATAATAGAAAGTAATTGAAAACTCGACAAGAAGCAACAAGGTGCAACAAAAACAAACCAGAGCAACACACTTGGGTTTAAAATAGAACTTGCTAATAGTTCCACGCCTAATTCAAAGTCAAAGAGGAAGCTGCCAGAAATGTAAAACCTGTGGACAGCTGTTTTAATTGGCTCCTTTACACAGTCTGTGTGAATGTGAAGAGCTGAGTAAATACAGACTTGCAGTCTGTGCAGAGCAAATTCTTGAAGGATTGATGGTAGTACTTTATGTTTTCTTACGAGCCCTGTCTTATTGCTAGCATGGGGGGATTTTTGGGTGTGGAAATAATTTTATTTTTCTCTTTCTCTGACTTCTGCAGGCCTGTGGGAACACCGTTTGAAGACGGTAAGGTCTCAATCTTGATTCATCTTGTCTATAAAGTGCCGGCTCAGTGGGAGCACATTTATCCAAAGCTCTGGCTTTGATTTAACTTCCTCCTGCACTGTTATTATTGTGGAGGTGCATTATTCCATCCATTTGTTTCAGCCTTCTGGGCAGTGTGTTGTAAACTTGATGGTGGGTTACACACCACGAGCAATCAATCACAAACTCAAACACATTTAAAAACATTCCAACACCTATAAATAGATATTTTCAGAAAAGTACTGTAAAGATTAAATGATTACAAACAGGATATCCAAGGGTCTTTTTAAAAAATAAAGTATGAAAAGGGTTTTAAATTATCTCAATTCAAGGCCTAGAAGTACTTTAAATTTATTTTATTTTTTTTACTATATAATAACAAGGTGACTTGCGCTAAATTAACTTACAGTGCCGTTTGCACTGTAATTTTTATGGCTCTACACACAAACACATTTGATTTGTATTGAAACGTTGGCAAGTTGAGCTGCCTTTTTATACATAGCCCCCTAATTTCTATACAGTGCAGTGGGACAGTGATATACTTTTGATAAGGATGTTTTCTTATTTTCATAGATAACAATGTGGAAAATGTGCACAAGTCACATAAAATAATTTAGAATAATGTTTAATGCAATGAAATGCCTTCCAATGTTGTAAATATACAATGGCGTTCAGACGTTAAGGTAGCGATGAGTAGTGGAGTTCAGTCCAGGAAGTCCAGTTTTATAAAGTAACAAATCTGGGAATTTGAAGGCTTCACAGACGCCAAAACACTGCGCAGAGGTCTATAATACTTTGATACAGGATTTTACAAAATGGTCATAGCATAAACAGTAGAAATACTGCATTCGTGTTACAAAGTAATCTACCAGGAATGTGCATTTACATGTATGTGTTTGGCTACTGCAGAGCCTTTGATGAATGGCGTTGCATTGCAAACTCTTCATACTCTTGTTTGGGTTTATTGCAGTATATTCTCAACAACAGAAATTTGTAGACATTTGATAACATTGTATCATCGCTAAATGAACGAATGATCTACAAGACCTAATCTGTTTTTTATCTAATCCTAAAATGTAAAGCTGCAGGTCTGCTCTTTATCCTCATAATCATTGATTTATTTCAATGAGAAGTGAATGCACTAACACGACAAAAACGTGTTTCAGTGTCCAAATATGCAACAGACTCCACAATATTTTCAACACGTGTTACACAAAATTTAATTAAGGTAAAAGCTGATTTCTTTGTATTTGGTTACATTTAGCTGTGGACGGGGACAGCTGTTCCTAATGTATTATATTACATGCAAGTAACTGAGTAGCTGAACATCCATTAGATGTTGTGTTCAGTTGGTAACAAACTTGCAGTTCTTTTTTTGATCAAGGTCTCTTTTATTTCAAATATAACAAACAAAAGATATACAATTCACACATGAAATAGTCAAGCCTAGTTCCTGTCCATACAAACTCCCTAGTGCCCCCCACCCACAGGTACTGGACCCCCAGCAAATTTCCATGCATCCCGACATACTCAAATGAGTCTGCAGAGTCATACATATATAATTCAAATATCTAAGTAAATAAAAAGAAAAAGACCTCATCAATAAATAATAATAATAATATTAATAAATAAAAGTATGCTCACACAATTGGGTTACATAGAAATGTTAGTAGCTGCCGTGCCTTCTACAAAGGAAATAAATGCCAAATGATATAGAATTTCCTAGTGGACCCTCTTACAGTGTATCTAATTTTTTCTAAATGAACATAACTCATGACCTCCCTAATCCATTGGCCATAAGTTGTGGGGAGAGCATCTTTCCATTTAAACAGGATAAGCCTCCTAGCCAACAAAGAGCACAAACTTGCAGTTCTGTCGTATAATACATACAGTACAAGAGACACACACACACAAATTTATGCACATATAGACATACACACTTTTTTTGCTTGTAATTATGACTAAGGTCAAGCAAGAAAAGCGCTGACTCAGGGTTTATTGTTTTCTCTCGTTAGGCTTCTCCCCTTCTTTATTCTCCTCTTTAGCCTGCAGAGTCGACATCTCTGCCTCAGTGAAGGATTAGCTTCTCCTTCCAGTCGAGCCGGCTGTATTTTTAGTAACGCAATTGTTTCTCTCGCGTTCTCTGACCTACTGGATCCTTCACATCTGTAATCTCCCCACAAAATTACTTGTATGCACCCCTCACACTCTCTCTTCCTCTCTCTTTGTGGTTCGCCCTGTCTCTCGCCCTTCTCCTCCTACCCGCTCTCCCCCTCTGTCTCTCTGCAGGGACGTTTAAGCTGCTGATAGAGTTTTCAGAGGAGTACCCAAACAAGCCTCCCACAGTTCGGTTTGTCTCCAGAATGTTTCACCCAAATGGTAAGCGGTACAATTGCCCTAACACACTGATTGAAATAGTTTTATTTGTAAATAGAAATAAACGCCTGCCCTCACTTTATTCATAACCAACGTCTACAGTTTACATGTATTGGTGTATGAAGTACACTACCTTTTTTTATTTATTTTTTTGCACAGTTTGTGCCTCCTTATCTCAAGGCTTCAAGTTCCTCCACATTCAAACGGTTTCCTCCCATTCATCTCCTTTCCCAGTTCATAATTAAAATGAAGTAGTGAGTGTGTCAGTAAAGTCCAAATGGAGTAGATTTAGTAGTAGTTTTTTGTATATGTTTGTACAGCCAACATAATGGGTTTTGCAACCAGAAAAGTGTTCATTTGGTTTTTGATTGGTCTGGGCTGCATGTTTTATCATTTAGTTTTATGTCTTGTATTTGCTGATTACACCAGATCATAAGGTCCTTTTTATATACTGGGGGACTTGCAGTGTTTTTCTGTGCTGTAATGCGGTCGTCAACTGCAGTGTGAAAACACAGTAAATTTGTGTATCATTTGGAATATACTGCTAGCTTGTGAAACTCTAACTGTCTCCAGGATTCATCTTCACCATCTGTTTTGTTTAAAAAGCATCTGTTCTTTCAGTCAGAGTAGAGAATGTAGAGAAATCTATCTCGGTGACACTGACACAGAGACATAATAACTGGTGTTGTGATGTTGGTCTCAATGGTCTGAAGCTTGAGTGATTTCTCTCTTGTTTTACCAGTTTACGCAGATGGCAGTATATGTTTAGACATCCTTCAGAACCGCTGGAGCCCCACATACGATGTGTCGTCCATACTCACCTCCATCCAGGTTGGTTGGGTTTTTTTTTTCTTCTTTTCTGCACTACACTTGCTTCAGTTCATGCCATCTACGAATGCATTGGCCTGACTGAAATACATGGGATATTGTGTGTTATTTGATGCAACTCAAATGCTCATGTGAATACAAACAAATAAAATGATTTTCCAACAATTCACCCTAGGTTTGTAGAATAAAATATGAGTGGGTGGTAAACGAGCATCCTGCATTTGTGTGTATACATTTCAGATGGTAAACTTCTCTTATTTCAGTGGCTGTTAAATGATCATATCCAATGACATTTCTGTTCCACACTATCTACCTAATTTTCTTTTCCAAATGGAGGGAAAAACATCAGAGAGAGATTATAATAAATGTGAAATAATATTCCTGAATAGAAGGGGGTGTCACGATTCCATTTGACTTTAGATTGAAAGGTTTCGATTCCATTTAATCCGATTTGATTTTTCTTTTCTCCGACTCCGGCAGTGGCCATGGTGTCTGGAAAAGTGCAGCTGCGTTACCCTGTGTATTTAGCTGCATGCTACCAGCCAGTTAGCTACGCTGTGTCTGTTGTTGTTGTTGTTGTTGTTGTTTTTTTCTTTGGACGTGTGCGAGGTGTAGGTCGGTGAGGTGGAGAGAGAGAAAAAAAAAATACTGGTGTAATTGCCGACAGTATAGTATCTAGAGCCCGACCGATATATATCGTTGGGCCGATATTAGGCATTTTCCAAACTATTGGTATCGCCATTTATAATGGCTGATAAATGAATATTTAAAAAATAAAATAAAAATGGACAAAACCCCCTTCGAACATGTTATGAGTGTTACCATTGCATAGTTTGTCCACCAGAGGGCGCTCTACAACGTCCCTGTTGGCAACACTCGTATTTAATCCTTTAAGTTTCATATTTTAAGTTTGTATATTTTATACATTTTATCAGAACTTCTAATATTTTAATGTTCCTCTGTTCTGTTGTGACAGTTAAACAAACAAGTTTATTTTTAAACTGCGTTATTATTATTATATTTTAGTGAGAACTCATAAATAACTAATGTTAGGGAAGTCTAAATTGCCAAATATTTGTATCGATATCGGCCTTAAAAATCCTTTATTGGTCGGGCTCTAATAGTATCATTTCGATAATTTTTTGTTTTAAAATCTAAATTGTGACACCCCTACTGAATAGTAATTATGCATAAAGCTATATTACCTCATACCTTTTGCTGTGTACATTGCATACAGGTACATTTCTCATTATGCCACCCCATTCACAGAATCTGTCTTTGTTATTTAATGCTGAT
This sequence comes from Perca fluviatilis, assembly GCF_010015445.1. NCBI lineage: Eukaryota > Metazoa > Chordata > Actinopteri > Perciformes > Percidae > Perca > Perca fluviatilis. The sequence continues at coordinate 13,119,479 of NC_053127.1, read as the reverse complement.
AAGATCAGGTGGATATTTCTTTTCTCACTTTTTCCGCAGTCGTTGCTGGATGAGCCAAACCCCAATAGCCCGGCCAACAGTCAGGCCGCACAGCTCTATCAGGAAAACAAGAGGGAGTACGAGAAGAGGGTGACGGCCATCGTGGAGCAGAGCTGGGTGGACGTGTGAGCTTCACTCGCTCGTCTCCACCACCCTCTCTCCATCATCCTTTAGTCTTTCATTTTTACCTCATCAAGAAAAAACAGCAACTATATCGGAAGTACTCAAGTGCCACCCTGAAAAAAGGAATAAAAAAACATCAAGAGAACAACCAAATCAGAATGGACATTATCTTGCTTGCCAATACATTTGAGGATAAATAGGGAGGGAAAATCAATCTTATATTTGTGTTTTTGTCCTTAATTTTACTTTTTTTTTTTATTGCATGATGTGAAATAAGTTATTGCTAACATAATTTGTAATATATATTCGTTGTTTGGTTGGATTGATGCTGTTGGTGTTTAAGTTTTACAAATTTTATTTTATTTTTTTCTTAGGAAATTTTTCCTTTTGTTCCTTTTTTTTTTTTTTTTGTAATGTCTGCTGGTGTGCACACAACTTGACTGTTTGGAAAGGGCAGGTTGATGACCAAATCAGCATATTTTGAAGAATAGCAACCCAGAATATGCCTTTCAGAGTCAGTATCATTGTTATTCTCCAAAGTCCGCCACAGATGCAGCTTATAAATAACTATCCCTGATCTGTTCCAGCATATCTCTGTTATTTTAAGAGACACTGAAGGTTTGGGCTTACAGACGTCACAGGCTGCAACAGCGCCAAGTCTCCCTTGCACTGATGATTCATGACTCCCTGGCGAAGCAGCTCTGAGCTTTTATTCCATCACTTAGGCTCCAAGGTAGAAGAGTATGTTTGAGAGGGAGTGTTATGGCAAAGTAAATATTAACACCAGGATGGGACAGGATAAACTTGGACCGTGGATCCCAAAGTGAAGAACAGGGTTAGTTGAAGAGGATGTAGGAATTCCGGCTGAGCCAAGGAAATCCTGTATTCATTATCACCACAATCATTTAATTTTCCTTAAGTCAGCTAAGTGAGTCAGTCTTCCCACTGCTGTCCTTTGTCCCCGTGTCTTTCTTTATGAAATGTTATCAAAATGTACGTAGAGCATCGGAGCCCCTGAGCTCAGGAGTTTAACAGTACTTGTACTTTTTAAGTTTTTCTCGAATGGTGGTGCTATATCATTTCTATTACGGTGCATTCATGGCTAACAGGGCTTAAACGACAGTGGTAGCAAGCTGTTAATGTTACAGGCAACTAGAGTCAGGATGAAGTTGGTAAAAAATGGGAACATTATTTACTTCTACAATATGTTCTCTGTTCTATTCTGCGGGTTTTCTGTAATACACATTTTGTTAGTTTTCATAGTTCATAATTTAACTCCGAAGATAGAAGTTGAACTGTTCTCAGCTCCCTCTGCTGACAGCTCATCTTAGATTTGCGCCCACACGGTTTTCCAGTTTCACCCGCCACAGAAAGTGAATGACTTTCAGATGCTTTGTTGCCTGTGACGCCGTAAACGAAGAGTCCGTGCTTTTGATCCTTCTCTTGAAATGACACAGGTGACATATAAATGAACTAACAAATGAGCAGAGGATATAAGCAGTGCAGTGCAGTCATTTTTTTTTTTTTTGCTCTAAATGAAACCTTAGCAGAAATGAACTTGCATGCAGTTTCAAGAGTGTGAAATCACCTGTTTTGTTTGTTTCTGATACCCAGTTAAAAGATCACTTGAGTACAGTCATCACTAAACCCTGCCCAATTCTAGCTAAATAATCCACGGAAAAACAATCATAAAACAAAGTGTACTCTTTTCTGAGACAGTAAAGTTCATATTGTGGCTAGTGATTTATTTCACTTTAAAAGCAGAAGGGATATGTTATAAAGATTTTGTGAATTAAACAAAATGTATACTTATAAGAATATGCTGTATAAACATAATTAAAACATTTTTCAGAGTTTGAGACAGGTTTTTTTCTCTTTTGTTTCATCTGTGAGAAACTGTTAGAACTTATTGGTCCTCGCGTTTTTCTATAGTACTGTAATATTGACTATGGTGAAACGGTGAGCTTGAGTAATTAGAGGAAAGAGTTCTGCTGGTCAATGATTAAGTTCTATATGTGAGATATTGTTAAAACCAACACAATCTGTTTCCAATTTTCATCTGTTTAATATGATTTCCTTTTTTGGTCATAAGGGTTGGGTTTGTGCTCAGAAATAGTTATCTTGTTCTTTTGAGAACTGCCAGCAGATGAATTCACCCAACATGAAGATAAAGTATTAAGCAAGATCCAAACCCAACCCGTATCTGAGAAAATTACAGAAATGTGCTGCTTTGCTCCAATTTTGTTAAGCCCACTAAGCAGCGATAAAAAGCTGGACATAATGTTTTTAGAGCTTTGCAGTGTGATAATAGAAAATGTATGTCCTACGTTGTTTGATTACTCACAGAAAGCCTAACCGCACAAAACCACTATGATCTGTCTTGGAAAAATGCAACAAAAAAAATACAATCCCATGAGAAGAAAGGATGTTATTTATTTTGCTAAACACATAATGACAAGATTATGTGTCATCTTTCATCTAAAATTTATTTAAAAAAACAATACCAAAAACAATGAGTACGCTTTTTAAAAGAAAGTGTAAAAATGGATGAGCAGTGAAGCTCCCACACTGTCAAAAACATCTTAGTTGTGTCTATACAATTAAATGCAGAATAACAATATCTCTGCTTTTGTTGAAAAAAAAAAAAAAAAAAAAAAGATTGTTGATGTTTACACTCTGATCACATCAGTTACCATCATAGTGTTACAATCCTACAGTGTAAGTGGCCAGACTTCTTAAAATCGCAGCCTGTATACATGTACGTAACAGCTGAGTCCCATCAGTCTTCAGGCTTGATCAGACGCGACCAGAAGGGATAATGCGACTGAGCCGGTCATCGACCCTGTGATGGAAAAGAGAGGCATGAATGAAGGATTTTTCCTGTCAACAAATCTCTGTGTGCGTGTGTGTCCACAAACGTACCTGTTGCTTCTTCATAATCTCATCTCTTGTCTTGAAGACCGGTGCGTCCTCCACCACGACGCCTTCAGCCATTTCCTTCACTTTCTCCAGGAGCTCTGTGCTATACCTGCCATTAGTGGAAGGAAATGTTAATATTATCACCCTCAACGATTCAGCATCATTAATTCATCTGTGGTTCAAGTTGTTTCTGAAGTGATAACAGTGGACTGAAAAACAAGGGAGACTATTGCTGATAGATTGATGAACAGAGAATTAGAAGATTATAATTTTGGTTACTGATAAATAATCATTATGAATAATGTTTGCTTTTATTATGCATTTATGAAAATCGGCCTCATAGATCTTCGATTGGTCGGGCTATAATACAACGATTGAGAAAGCTATTGCAGGCCTGTGCAGCCTTAAATCAAACTGCACTGTGATGCTCTTTGATGCTAAATTGTGTTTTTTTTGTGTGGCTTTTTTTCACAGTTTGTTTTTGCTTTTTCCAACGTTTTAAATTGTTAAATTTTTGTTATACACATTTTCAGCGCTTATTTCTACGTCCCATATTTTCTGATATAAAACAAAAATTGAAAACGGGTCAATTTGACCCGAAGTCAACACAAGGGTTAATATGGTCAATAAGTCTGTCTATAACTCAAATATCACTAGTGGAATCACAAATCCAACCATCAACTAATAACGTTACTTCCACTGGCCGTAGACAACTTGTGTCATAGCATGATCCTTTTTTTTTTTTTTTGTTGGTCAAAGAAAAAAAAAAAGGAGACATAGTCATCTTTATCATCTGCTGTTTGATTTGAGAAAATTGCAACTTCAGTTCGGCGCCCGTTAGTTTGTCGTTTTCAGTTCAGGACAAAGGGGGCAGCTGTGAGCCCATTATGAGCTGGCAACGAGACGAAGAAGACCGTGAACCCAAAACATACAACACACAAAAAAGGTTTTTCGTGACTTATCAGAAGTTATGTCAAACAATGGGTTTAACTTTTGGAAGAGAATGGGGCTTCAATTGTAACTGACGAGTTTGGCAAATATATTTAAGGTGAACATAAACGGCTCTACTTAAGTTAAGTGTTTAACCGCTAACGTTAATCTCTACAAGCTAAATTACGGGTTAAGGGAGTCTTAACGGCTGTGGAGCGGTTTTAATCTCGTCCAGCTCCGGAAAGAAATCGACACAAAGAGCTGTCCGATAAGGGCGCATTTGTACTACACCGTAGCGGTCGTGAGAGCACGTTGTGTTTACGTACCGACAGCCGAGGAAGACGTTGTTAGCCCAGACCATGGACAGGGAGATCAGGTGGTCCAGATGCGGGTCCTCAAAGTCGCTTATGTTCCGTAGGATGAACTCCCTCCTGGCCTGCCAGTGTTTTTCACTCTCCCAGTAACCTCGAAATGTTTCTACCTGGTCCGCCAAAGCTCTGTTTTGCTGAATAAAATCCTCCACGTCCAGGTTAGCCATCTTGCTTTTTCCTTGACGAGTCAACAAAGGCAACTTCCTGTCTGCGAAGGGATGGTCCCGGAAAGTGTTTTTCCATCTTAACGTGTTTATAACAGCGCCACACAGCGGTAGAGTTTAGAGCTGCAACTGACCTGAAATCCCCTCTTGCACAGGGGCTTGTTATTGGTTATTGGTTGTAGTCATTTAGATTAAACCAATTATAGGTGCGACATGCTAATTCATCAAATTAAGACATAAAACAAATAACATAAAATAAATAACAGACCATTGGCAGTAATCACAAAGTGGAGCTGGAAAGGCAAAAGCCTATCCACCCCCTCCAACCCCAAAATACAATAGGTTATTTTCATCATATGGGGATATCCCATGGAAAATTTGAAGTTATTGTAACAAGAAAATTAGCGTATCTTAATTTGTATGATGCTGAAATGTGATATGTACTTTTTGACATTAGCTGTGACCATGGCAGGCCTTGCTCTAGTGTTTTATATATATATATATATATATATAGTTTTATAAACAATTCTGCAAATACTACATCATATGTTATGATAAAGAGTTTCATCACTTTAATAGGTCATAGACTGGCAGCCTCCAACTATAAAAGGCTTTTGATGGAAATTAGCTTTAAGATGAACTTGAAAAAAAAATTTTAAAAAGAAAAGGTATAAATGAATAAAATTCTTTTGTAAGATACCATAAAATATGTTAAGGTAATACCTTGAGTTGGTAGTGCTAGAGCTGCTTTAAAGAAGAAATGATGTGTTAGGAGTGCACATTATCACATCTCACAGTATGCCTTTTTCACAGCAGACATTTTGACTTTGAAACTAAGGCCGGCCACACACTGGCTGCGTGGCGTGAGCGTGGCGTTTCTGTTGCGTGTCAGTTGCGTGGCGGCTATGTGGCGTTTTCTATGAAACGTGTCTGACGTGGCGCTGCTGCTGCTAGCCTTGTCTGTACACATTGATTTACTGCACTCAAGCAGTAGTATACTTCATGTTAAACATATAAATATATACAGATTTTTTTAAATTACATTTATATCTGCATTTATGTCAAAACCTAGAGACTTTCAAACATCAACATGTCATTTATTAATATGTATTTGTGTCAAAATGACATATAAACATCTTTTCCTGTTCTATTTTGTCTGGAAACGCTTCCAACAGGCTTGCGTGTCACGTGAAAAATAGGCGTCGGTCCTATTTCTAGCATGCACGCGTTTTTGGCGGTTTTGAGACGTGCATGTCACGCAGGCAGTGTGCAAGCTCTAACCTGTTAACATGGGAGTCGAAATAAAAACGGACACACCACACAGCTGACACGCTCACGCCACGCACCCAGTGTGAAGTCGGCCAATACTTTTAACACTGGCTCTTTCCCACTTAAGTGTCCAGTGAGCCAGACCAGTGAGTGAGTGTGCGCATAGACCCTGGAAGAAGCTTACCGAAATGGAATACAGCCGCCCATCACTAATTACATCTGTGCTTTTTCTGCTATGATATGTCAAAATGTCTGCTGTGAAAAAGGCCTATTTGGATGTTGTAGTCTATTAAAATTGAAGCAGTGGCCCCTCATTGCCATCGGCTAACTGCAGACTGTAGGTGAACTAACACAGCTTTAGGCTTCTGAGGCTTCTTCCTTCCCTCCTCCAGCTTGATCTTTCTGTGTCTTGCTTTGCCAGAAAATATAAAATTCAGGTAGTGTGGTTTTGAAATGTCTGCAGCACACACACACACACATACACACACTTTCATTTTGTGCCTCCTTCTTCTCACTTGAGCGACATATCTCTCTTTCTCTGCACTTGACCAGTCTGCCAGAAAGATGATCAGAGAGAAACACTGGACTTTTAACCTCCAGCCTTTGTAAAGAGGCTTATGAACAGTCATTCAGACTCACAGATATGCACAAACACACACACACACACACACACACACACAGCCTCCTTTCATTTTGGCTACACAGATATGTGAACAAACCCCTGCGAGATTCTCCATCTTCTAACTCTTACTCACACACGCACACACACAGCAGAGGGGGATTTGGGGCTTGTTTTGACATGAAGTCATTGATATGCAGAGGGATTCCAGAGGAAAGCAAGCCAACATGAAGTCAGACAGATAGACATACAGACCAGCTCACTGCTCTGTCGCTGGTTTTGTTTCCACAGCACAGTAAAAACCAATTTAACTGTAACTTATATCAAAATGTCTTGAGACCGTCATTGTAACAGCCATAACATTTAGGAGGAATAGAATAAAGGGCTTGGCCTTTATGATTTGCTGTGAATGAATTATGTAAATATTAACAAAAACAATGTTGACAAGTCCCGTTACCTGTTAGCTTTATATTCTGCATGGGAAATAAATAATCAAGAAGCGAGGGTCTTAAAGCGCCCATATTATGCTCATTTTCAGGTTCATAACTGTATTTTAAGATTGTACCAGAATAGGTTTACATGGTTTAATTTTCAAAAAGCACCATATTTTTGTTGTACTGCACAGCTCTCTCTCACTGCTGCAGATCCTCTTTTCACCTGGTTTCTGTTTTAGCTACAGAGTGAGACCTCTTTTCATCTTCTTCTTCTGTACTATCTTTGATTGCACTCGCACATGCTCAGTAGTTCAGATGTAGATCATGTCAGCTAGCTAACTCTAGAGACAGTAAAAGAAAGCCTGTTTCTCCAACTTCAGTCAGTTACAAGGCAGGATTAGCTGGGAGACTTCTAAATGAGGGCACACATGTAAGTAGTTCTTTTGTAGATTATGGTGAACTTGTGTGTGTTGTAGCAGTGCTTTGCTATTGAGAACGACGTAGCATGCTAGCGTTAGCATTAGCGTTAGCATTAGCGTTAGCATTAGCGTTAGCATGCTAACGAGCTAACGGTTGTGGTTAGCCAGCCCATTTCGGACTGTGACGTCACAGTCCGAGGCCGATTTTGAACAGCTCACTAGGAGACTGAAGGCAGGACACATTCAGAAACTGTATCTCACTCAAAACAGCATGGATGGATTTTTTTCAAAGTTTGTATGTGTGTGGAAGCACCAGAGACACAAAAGAACACCCCAAATCCCAGAAAAAGTGTTTTTTTCATAATATGGGCACTTTAAAGAATTATTTATATTGTAAACCAGCAGAATGGAACACATGCACACGATTGAGAAGATGGTCATTATTAAAATATGAAAATTAACCTTATGACTTTCTTTTAAAAAGGTTGTTTACTGTTTAATAGGTATGCAAATGGTTAAATTACACACACACACACACACACACACACACACACACACACACAACCACACACACACACACACACACACACACACACACACACACACACACACACACACACACACACACACAGTGCATAAGTAACCTCCTAAAATGGATTATGTCAACACATTTGGTTTAAAAGAAAAGAACAAACTTGCAAACAGAGCTTCTTTTCATGAAATCTCACCTGAAAGCACTTTCAAAGCAGTTGTAAAGGAACAGTGAAGCCGCAGCCAAAGATAAACTGAGCAAGTTGGAACAACAGTCGAACATGCAGAGATGAAATAATGTCTGTACAGATCCAGACAGGAGTTTCTTTAATGTGCAACCTGACGAGAACATTGATGAGAGCTGATAAAAGAACGGTCTCACCTTTAGAAACACACTGCATTCATTCTCCACATGTAAAGGCCAAAACACCAAGCAGCGGGCCAGGATTAGATTAGTTTGTTATGCATTTATGACCTTCTTGCTGTAGATTTAAGCATCTAAGCATTCATTTTAACTCACTTTAAAAAGTTACATGTTGCTCACACACAAAAGAAACCATTTCAGCGTTGTCAGGTATGTTTAGGTTAACAACAAATTCTAATTTCAACATTTGAGCAACCAAAAAAAACCCAGAGAGAACTTTATTTATATTTGACAAAAAGCACTTTATGATGAATCAGTCAGACTATAGCAATACGTGTTTCTGTGGGCTTTAGCAAAAACTAATTTGTTGAAAAAATGCTGTTGGGTTTTTAACTTAGTCCACTCTTAAACTTCTCCCGCATACTTCTGCTCCATCCTGTTTTCCATGGAGCTCTGAACATTGTAATTCTATTTTCATGCAGTGTCAGTTTACTGTAAGTGGTTACAAAACTTCTTCCCAGCAGGCCAAACTCTCCTGATGCTCTGAATCAAGTGTTTTGCTAACACACCGCAGAGATGAGAGATATTAACAAACCCAATTGACCCAGGAACATGATTCTGTCTGAATCTTCCCTCTTGCACCCTGGACTTGTATTGACTCGGTGTACTAAAACAACATTATATTCTCACATGTTAGGTGCACATATATGCACATATGTACACAAATGAGCACACATTAATTTATTAACCTTTAGTTTACTTAATCATCCTTAACACTAAATCCCAGCTCTAAACTAATTTCTGTAAGAAGAAATCTCTTCTTGCACATTTTTTTCAGTCCAAGAAAGACAAGAAGACACACAAGTAAGCACACATAAAAACACACTTTCACCTCCTCTCAAATTCCCTCAGAAAAACCACCGGTGGCACTCCTGAGTATGTTATATTTTGGGCAGCTTCCAAGTCATACAAGTCGCCGCTTTATTGAGTGAACTAACCCATTAAGTTTATGGCCGCGCTCTCCCCTCTCTCACTCAGCCTGAAATATACACTGATGCTGAAATAATACACTGCGTTCCAGCCAGCGCTGGCAGACCGCGTTCTTGATGAGTCACCTAATGTACGCTTACTCAGGAGAAAACTATAATTGGGAAACACACAGACAACAGGTAGCCCTTTCAGCTGGAGTCCTGGGGGAGGGCCAGCGAGGAAAGGATCAACCCACTCTGTAAAGTGTCTGTGGATATCAAGGTTACTGCGAGGAGAATGGGGTTGTTATATATTAGATCACGGTAAACCTTTCAGGGGTGTAGAACATAATGAGATGTGTGTATATCGGGAAATGGCAGAGTGTAATTCACTGAGTGCAGAGACTTTTAATGAACTCCTTCGAAGCTGACTCAGACTGATGAACAGTTAACTATAACTGTAACTATATAAAATGTCTATGCTACAACTCAGGGTGGTTCTGTTTTCTAGTAATTTTACAATTTTTCCAAAAGTAGTTCTACCACTAACTCAAAGTTAGTCTTATTTAATGATTTTTCCTCTGTGCGCATTTTGAAAGGATGTTAAATGGTGTGCTTAGCCAGGTACCTTTGCTTATTGTTTTTTTCGTCTTAGTCCCAAGAAAAGCAACAGCATCAGTTGTTTCAGCAAATGCCCAAAAATGATGTTTACGTTCAAGTGACAAAGAGCTCTCTATAATGGCTGTAGGATTTATTTTTGTCTGTCTGGAGCAAAAACATTTTTTTAAATGCCACGATTGCTCCATAAGTATTTATTTGAACCCAAACCATGATATTTCCCTAATCAAGATGTGTTGGAATCATGCTCCTGCTGAGACAGAAATGGTATTTTTACTGTAACAAATAAAATACATTACATCATACTTCCTGTTCTGTACTTTCTATTCTTCCTGTTTACATTATTTCCTGTTCGCACCCACTCTAATAGCAGATGAATACAAATATTTTCCTCATTTTGAAACAAGCTGCTTCTTGACCTAATTGAATCTACAGTATACAAAATGAGCTAAGGTAGGCCACAACTTTAACTGTTAACACTAAAAATGTGCACGAGAGGAACACGAAATCTGACTGTTAAAGACATCTAATAGACCTGTGTTTTTAATGTATTTAGATGCCTTTTATGTTTTTCTCTTCAGTGGCTCTCTTCTTCCTTCTGTGAATGTTGGTTCAGTGTTCTGTGTAGAATTTCAGTGTCTAGAGACGGCTTGTTAAATGAAGGTAAAAAAAATAAACTTTCAAATCTAGACACAAGCTGTCTAAACCATTTCAGAAGTTATAGAAGACTAATTATTGTAATTTAGTAGGAAATAAAAACCATTGGCTGCAATGGCACAGCTCTCCTTGCCAGATCAATACCATCTATGTAAAGCCTAATGGTAAATTATGCTTACACCCTACATCTATTTTAGTTGTGAGTATTAGTATGAAATTAGCCACCTATGACGGACGGAGGAAGAGCATCTCTGAAACTTGTGGAAAAGGCATTGTAGTTTGCAGCAGGACTATCAGAATCAGGCTGCGCATGACATTGCATCGACTTTAGCTTCCCATAGAGCAGGGGTGCTTACATTCTTTAGGCCTGGGACCCAAGTGATAAATGTAGCCTGTCACCCTGGGACCCGGACTAATTAAAACTAGTGCTCTTGACATGTAGGGATGCAGGGATGCTGGAGCAGTAGGGCCTGTCAGCTATTTTAGGTCCTGAATCCTGACCTATTGTTTAAAAAATGAGGATATATACCCGTCTATTGGCCTAATTGAAGTTGACATGGATATTGTGGTCATGATACAGTGCATGCATCTTCTCAGTGCACCCACTCCACTGCGACACCATCACACAGCTGCCTCAAGACGAATACTTATTGAAGTCATTTCTGTATTCACATATTGATCTTATTTACTGGAATGGGTGGTTATGAAAATCAAATGTAGCCTACGTCATGGAAAAATAGTGTAATGTTGGCTGATGCTGTGTGAGTGCATGCGTGCGTGCTTGTTGTGAATATAACATATAATATAATAATAACAAAACCTATGGATAACAAAGGAAGAAAAATACGTAAATGTTTGGAACTAATTAACTTGACTGGAGTACTTCAAACCAAATAGACGTGAAGGGGATCACACATTTTGTATTTGTCCTTGTGCTTTTTGACACTACTACTGTCACTGTCTTTAAATCAAATATGAGATTTGAAAAGTCATACCTTATTAGCGAATAGACTAATTTTAACTGAATGGAAATTAAGAAGCCCCCCTTGTCATGCACGCTGGTTGGCGGATGTCCTTTTATTTCCTTCAATTAGAACAAATTAGATTTTCTACAAGGAGTTCTTCTCAAAACTTTTGGAAGGTATGGGGCCTATTTTTTCTATATTTTGTGTCAACGCGTCACGTTTTAAAGGAATACTCCACCGTTTGTTGAAATAGTGTCTCAGTGCAAGTAATTAGGTTGTTTTTTTGTCTTTTGTTGGCTCACTTTTACTCACAACATGCTAACCAGCAACATAGGATTCCATTCACTACGCTAAGCTAACTAGCGGCGGTGTAGCCGGTGTTGCACCGGACTAAAACAATGCATGCACAAAAAATGCTTTGGCCCACCTATCTACAGCTAGGGGAGACCGTGATAAGCCTTATTTCAACAAATGATGGCGTATCCCTTTAAAGTTTTGAGAATTTATCAAAGCAGTTGAGCTGGGGTTCGGTATTATAGAAACATAACTGAACTCATTCCTGCTATTGGATTTTAAACCTTAATAATAACGTCAATCTGGAGCGGAAACTAACAGCAGGCAGATTTAGCATGTCTGAAACTTTTATCGTTTTCACTTATTCTGGTCCAGATTTTACATCTTGACCGTCTCCTCTCTGGCTCAGTGGCTTTTGAAAACAGAGGTTAACAAATGCAAGATGTGATTCTCTGATAACCGCCATACAAATATCAGCATCTATTTTAGCTTAACTAATTCTGCACAAATGGCCAACTCTTCATATAGTAATAACTTTGAAAGGATTTGTTTAGTTTCTCTAACCACTTTGAGTGCACTTCTAGCAGGTGTTTAGTTCAGAGGTGTTGGATTTAACTGGTTTCAAATCATTCTTGAAATATGGTGGGCGAGGTGCAGATCTAACATTCGTAAACCGGGTGGGAAAACCGTTAGAAACACCTCCCAGTACAATGCAGTCCAGTTCAACACCACTGCAAACTACAACCACATACTTATAATATTAGTAATTAAAATATAGTCAAATGAATATCTCTTTGATAGGGTCAATCCAAAAAACAACATTCTTATCTTTGTAAAGGAGGTAGAATGTATAGCTGAGGTGCCGGATTGCATTAGATTTTACATTTTTGTAAGAAATGTACACTGAATGTAGTTATATCCTAACAAAACAAATTAAGTGAATATTAGTATCACAAAATTTAGGCTACAAGGCAGTGCATTGCTGTAAACAGCCAGAGAGAAACACAGTAACAATTGTCAAAGAAATTGTCATAGATAGTTACACTTATGACTGAGCACCACTGAAAATGTGTCCTGTCAAGATACAGAATCTTAAAAGGACATGTGGCTTAAAACTTGCTTTATATAGGTGACACACTATATACACTCTAAATAGGCTATGTTAAATGTTATAACTAACTGTAAATATTATAACTTTCTCTGACACAAATATAGCATTTTGATCTTAGGTGAAAATATGTGACCTATTTTACTTCTACAAATACAACCCCTTTCCCCCATGAACTGATAAAAATGAATGAATACTCTTCAACGATGGAAACTTTAACTTCAAATTTCAACAAGATTATTGGATATTTCTGGTATGTAGATGACATATTCACGTTTTCTAACTAATTTTGGTCGTACAGAACAAAAAAAGAATCCATAGGTTTTGCTTAAAGTTTTGCCAAGATTATATTATTCAAAGATATTACGTCAACATGTTGGCCAAATAAGGACCATACATTTTACACATAGAAAAATGGAAACCTCAGTACAGTGCAATGTAATCTAATACAACAATCTTGCAATAAATCCAAAGTATTAACTTTTGGTTGAGACTCACTCTTAGATGGTGTTGAGGCTATACCTTGTGATGGTATTGTCTTATAAATACAGTCCTATAGACCAGTAGCAACTGACTCATTAGTTTCTATACTTACTTAATTACTAATGTCTTCAAATGAATACATGTCGCACCTTTAACAACGTATCAATAACAATCAAATGCTCAATCAAATGCTAACAAAGGCTCTGCAGCTGTAAACCCTAAAAAAAACTACAACTACCTTTTGACCCAGATCTGGGTAGATATGCTTCCTAAATAAACAATGTGTGCATCTCATCATCAGACAGTTAATTGTATTACCTCACATTAGAAACGACCATGGAGAGGGTCACAGTCTGTTTCCTCAGGGGACGCTGCCTACCTTCGTTATGTGGAGGAGGAGGACGAGGAGGGGAGAACAAACTGTGGGATGCTGCTGTTGCATTTGAATGTGTGCCAGAGAAATCCCTCCTCTGTGTCCTTCACCACCTCATTTCACTTTGTGCTAGACAGCATCACACCCTGTTTTCCTCGTTCTCTCCCCCTCTCTCTACACTTTCTGAGTGACACCTGATACGCTCATATGAGCGTTTGTGCACCTGACATCCTTGCCTGTGTGCGTGTGGTTTTGTGCAAGTGTGGTCTGTGCGTTTGATAAAAGTAGAATTGTCCCATTTGTTCATCCAAATGACCTTAATTTTAGTCTGCCTCCTGGCTCTGCATCTATGTGTATTGACCAGACAATTTAGACACAAAAAAAGCTGAGCGAAGACGAATTACAACAGTTGAGATGATCTGCTGTCTGTCACTTTGGAGATGCAGTTAAAAGCTGCATATACTTAATGAGACAGGGGGAATTTCATGGGGAATGAAGACTGATTTGTTCATGAAAACTGCACTCTGCAAACGGATGACTAGAGAAAGTATGAGAAAATGTATTCCTGCTGGATAACAGGCAGAGGACAGTGATTTAGAGACAGTGGATGGTAGTAGATTACGGATTGATCAAACACCCTCCTCCCCTTTTAAATATAGATTTTAGAGAAAATGTGAAGGAAGGTACTTTACTTGCCAACTATTCCCTGTAGATCACTGTAAGCAAATCAATCACTGGTGGAGAGATATTATCACTTACAGTAAAGTGCAACTACAGGCCTTCGCTTAAACTGAAGTTCCAGCTGCCAATTATTTTGACAACAGTTATTGAAGATGGTGAGTTAGGCATCACCTTTAAAAATAGGTGAAGGGATAGAGATTCAATTTGAAAAAGGGTTATGAATTGCAAGTTGTGGATGAGTTTGAATTCTAACATAATTCTTCCTACATAAAGGAGTCCACCTGTCAAAGCTGACATGAGATATTCTTTTTAGGTGATTTTAAGTAGAAAAGATCCTTTTTCAGAAATCAGAGTAGTTAGCCCCACCTTGTGAAAACTTGTAGCCTACAATTTGCAGATATTTCTCAAATGTTTATTTGTGCAATTACTATAGGGGCTGAAATAAATATTCATTAAAGTTTAGAACATTCATCTTATAAAACGGATGTGCTGTGCATTGCATGATCGAGTCCTCCATTAGTAAATAAACCTATTCATTATTTTCAGAAACAAGTTTTCTTTTAAACTGGTGACTGTTTTGCCACGTAAAATAATAATAGGCTATAATCACTGGCACCGGATTCGGCTTTTTTATGTCCTATTTTAACGCTTTCCGCCACAAAGTAAGCAGTAGCCTGATAACTGACAGAGAATTGGCAGGTGAAGGCTCAATGCCCATCCTCTCCTCTCCGAGGCGCAGTAATCTAGCATTTCAGAGTAGGAAGTGCAGTTTGCGGTAACAGTGAATTGAAAGTACGCCATAAATATGGCGCCAAAAGAGTTTTCAAGCTGATGATAAGAGCTGATTTTTTCCTCTGTGTTGTCTTTTTTTTTTCTGGGGGTGGGGGGAGAGGTTGCAAGACAAGACCCGTCTGTGCATTTGTGCAGAGCAGTGTGTGCACGTACGCCGGGTAGACGAGTGGAAGCGAGGCAAGGCAGCAAGTGAAGAGCTCAATTATTTTTGAAGGAGGGACGTTGCGAAACTGGCTTGCAATCTTTTCTGACTCATCGTTTGGAAATAAAGAATCCTTTTTTTTTTTTTCTTCTTCTTCTTCTTTTTACTCCTCCTCTTGCTTCTCCGTCCCTTCCTCCTTGTAACGTTACCGCTGGCACCCGAGAGGAAAACATCGTCGGGTTTTGACACCACGTTTGGGCTGCTTTTGCAAAATGCGACATGCTTTCCTGTGAGCGGTATGTTGTGCGCACCTCGCAGCCTGCTAACCCGTGAACAGCAGCAGCAGGACCAGCGGCGGCACCACTGTGTTTGTTGTTGTTGACTTGTAAAGGCAGCAACAACTCAGTCTGGCAGACACTTTGGGATTTTATTTCGGATTTGGACTCGGTGGCCGGTCTTTGCAGAGCTGACGCGCTGTCAACACGCACCGTGAGGGGAAGGGAAGGGAAGGGAAGGGAGGGGAAGGGAAGGGACAGTCCTGTCACCCAACGTGGATTCTGATTCGGGGCTGTTTAGCAGCACTGCTAGTAGCCTGCCAGGGCACTGAGTGGGCAAACCGAACTACTGCTAAACCCTCCACAGTAAAACTACATGTGCCTGGCTCCCAATGATCTCCTAATCTCCGGGAATCGCCCGCCGTCCAGGACTGTGGACGTCTCTGCATCCGAAGCTGACTGCGATCAAGGTAAAAATAATTACCACTAATAAGCGGATGGAAATGATAAAATGTAAAAGTGGGAGTGTTGCAGGACCGCTAAAGTACACTTTGCTGCTCCTGCTGCTGCTGCTGCTGCAAGTGCTATCGGTGCTAGGCTAGCAGCAGGGCAGCAGCTCTGTATACGCACTTTTGCAGCGGGCTTGTCAGTCACAGTCAGCGGCAGGGACGCTGTAGCCTGAGCGGTGCATGTGGGTCAAGGAGAGGGGTAGGCTGACGTTATGTGTTTTTAACGTTATGTGTTGCAGTGAAGGGAAAGACAAATAATCCTTTGAAGCCAGAGCCCTGTGCAGGCAGGGAGATGAAATTAACCGGGTAAACTTGCCCATGTTGTAGAGTCTGCAAACGTAACGTGAACGCGCCCGGTGAATCAAGTGTGCGAGCGGGTAGTTGGAGAGTATCCAAGTGTGGTTATTTTTGCGCGTAATTGCGACAAATAGGGCCATTTGCAGCAGCGTAGCGAGGAATGTGAGTGGTGACTTGTAGGCGAACGTGAAGGCTGTAACACAAACACACACACATACATACACACACACACACACACACACACACACACACACACACACATATATATATATATATATATATATATATATATATATATATATATATATATATATATATATATATATATATATATAATATATAATATTCATAGACACATACAAGGGGATAGGATATGAGATGAAGTTGTGTGTGTACAGCAGCAGGTCTGGGTGCAAGGTGAAGGCACCAAACGTTCACAGTCCCTGGAGGTTTTGCAGGTTCCTTTTACTCCTCTGTAACAGGGAGGAAAGGAAACCAGGGGGAGCAGCACTGCTTTTAGGAAGGCTGAGCACGCAACCACACATACACACATCAAGGAATTAGAGCAACCCTCTCTGCCTCCTTCACCCTCTCCTCCTCCTCCTCCTCCTCCTGCTTCGTGCTGTGCAGATCTAGCTGGCTTTAGAAGAGGGGGGAGTGGCTGTTGTTTACCTCCTCAAAGTCAGAGCTGTATCTGTATCTGGTGGTTGGATGAGTGTTGCATCCTTAACCTGTAAAAAAATAACAACAACAAAACAAGGGCTTTACATGTGGATGCAGATGATGATGCTGGACGTCAGGTGTGAGCAGGATTAATAGGGTGTAAATCGGGCATTTGCCTCTGGTGTGATTTTTTTTTTTTTTTTTAATTTAATTTTATTTATTTTTTTCAGCAGCATGTTGTGGCCACCTACTCTTCATAATTTCCTGGAGAACCTCCTAAGGAATATTATGTCTGCCTATTAGTGCCGATAATGAACGGATGCAAGCAATTTATCCAGATTTAAAAAAAGAAAAGAAAAAAAGAATTTGATGGCTCACGTGAAGCTGAACTGGCTGTAGCCTTGAATCAATTAAACTGAAATCGTCTGGGGACTTGTTAAATGTTCCCAGTTGTGACAGCAGCCCCCCCTCTTCCCACCAACACACACACACACACACACACACACAATCAACAACTGTGCCTCTCGCTCACTCTAAACACATATTCAAGTACAGATGCACGAACCATGCTCTTCAAACTCAACACTCTTATACACACACACACACACACACACACACACACACACACACACACACACACACACACACACACACACACACACACACAACCCTCCTCCTCCTGCTGGGTATGAAACCGGAGATGAGTCATGGTGTGTGGGGGCATAACAACCCTCTCTCTATCCCTCTATTCCCCTTCTGTGTCTTTCATATCTTTCCTGATGCAGTGCTATCTTGTTTTCACTCATTCTCTCTCCCTCTCTTTCTCTTTCTCCCCCCTCCCCTCCGTCCCTTGAGGCTCGCCTCTCTCGCCTAGAGACAGTGGTTGTTTACAAGGCAAGTAAACATGGATGAGAGCTGTTTTCATTTTGCTTCCGTTTTTTTTTTTTTTCGACAGCCCTCCTGCCAGCCAATCATCCATGTTTGAATCCCTCATTCCCTATCCATCCCTTCACTTTTTATCCTTCTGTCCTTCCTTCTTTTCCATCCTTTGATCCATCCATCACTCCATCTTTTTCCTCCTCATCTTCTCATCATCTCTCGAACAAGCTTTTACTGTAATTTCTCTCATCATCTGACTTAGGAGCCAGGAGAAGTGTGTGTGTGTGTGTGTGTGTGTGTGTGTGTGTGTGTGTGTGT